>NC_142443.1:29693939-29845454 GCF_059453495.1 Arachis ipaensis
GAGAATCTGTGTCTGAGACGCATGTGAGAATTTTCTGATACTTCTTCTCAGACTGCTGCAGCTGCTAAGCCTATTTGTGAAGGCTCCATGTGAGCTCCAACACCTGCTCCCTCAAATCGACGTTGTCTTCGGAATTAACAGTCCGGCTGGTGGTAGAGGTAGATGAAGGTATTAGTGTGGAGATGCAGAGGTTGTTAGTGAAGAACAATCCCAGTCCATAGACGTGGTTCTTGTATGGGTCAGATGCGGTCTTGCGCCAAACCGTGTGAGGATCGACTTCTGATGCAGCAGAATTATTGCCGTCATCTCCAGTCTACTTAGATTGATGGGTTGCGACCTCCAATCTCTGCGTGTCGGACTCCTATGTAACACATGCTATGATTAGGACTGTAGTCAATTAAAAATTTTAGACCCCATGATGTTTACTCACATAATGATTTGCAAACCGTTGATTAGCAAATCTCTCTTTGTTATCCTTCAAGGTGTGGGTGTACTTGAAGGTCTCCACCATCGTCGCATCACGACTCAACGACTTAGACTACACAGGTTGAAACAACAAGTTAAATCAAGTAATAATGACATTATATTTTAAAGACAAAACAAACTTAATAACAAGTTGAAACAAGTTGCATACCAGCCTGGCCTTTGTCTTTATAAAAGTTGCTGACCCACCAGTATACTTCGACGACCTAGCTGATGCTCTGTTAGCTCTATTCATGAGACAGCGATGCTTGAACCCCTCATCAGTCTCCCAATAGACGTATAATACCTTCTTAAGGTTCGAGCGAAGCCAAATAGTGAGCTGGTCACGCCGCTTACGTATGTCCTCCATCATCTGTGGCAGTCGCCTAGCCATCCGATAGTCGAATATCTTCCTTATCATGGTATTGTGAATCTTATCCATATAATTTTTTTTTTCACAAAGAACATCCAGCACTAGTTAATTGAAATTAAATACATAATTAAACAAAATAGAAGATATAAACTAAGTAACGTTTGAATATGTAGAGTTTTTACCCCCCATTTCTGAAACCATCGTTCTTTGGTCTCAGTAGGAATCTTCTTGTAGCTCAGCCATGGGTGGTCGTACATCAACTTGATGACATTAGTACACTCCTGTATACATGCATTGTTATTTAGCGCAAACATATCCATGAAAAACTTAAGATTATTAGTTTACTAAAAAATTATTTGAAGTAATCTATAAACTTCAATTATATTTAGATTTTTTAGAAATTTTGCCAGAGTTTCATCTATAATTAGAAAGCACCACAAACTCTATCCATCGTCAATTCACTTAAACAATTCACAAACAAACTAATATGAAATTATACGACTTAAGCAGCAACATCCATCAACAATAAAAAATTCTTAAACACTGTCAGTCGTTCAAACCTACTAACCTAAATCGAACCTATCTTAACAACCTAAATCCACTAAAACTAGAAAATTGAGTATAACTAAATTAAACTAACTAACTAAAATGAAAAACTTAAGATTAGCAACCACATATGTTGAATAATCTCTTCAAAATACTTTTCATATAAACAACTTAAAATAGTACTCACGATGTCAAACCATCAGGCCAAATCATCGTCAATACGATGGGAGGTGGTGGAGGGGCATCTGGCTGGGATCCATGAGAGGATTTCTGGCACCACGGTATCTATAGCTGGAGGTGTCGTCGTCAAAATACTCGGCTATTGAGTAGATGAAGGTGGTGGAGGAGTTCACTCTGATGAAGCAACCAAATGACTTTCTGGTTACGGGGGTGGCACAGCAGAAGGAGCCACATAGTTGGGAGTTAGGGACCATGATAAATGGTTGGTCTTGTACACCCATTTACCTGTGATGTCACAAGGGTAGTCATAGTATAGGGGGATGACCGAGAAGTTCCAAAAGTACCAGTAGAAATCCTCCCCCTCCCTCTACCATAACCACGAGACTGATCTGTAATACCTCTACCTATCGTCATGTCTGCAAAGAGCATACCAATTAACACAAATCCTCTCGTATTTATATTATCTGAAAAAATTTTGACATAACCTCCCCAAAAAAAGTGCTAACCTTCATGGTGATAAATCGCATGACAATCAAACAAACTCTAGGGTGAATTAATCATAAATTAAAACTCAAAAATAGCCCTAACACATCAAAAATAACTTAACAAATAATAATAAAATACAAAACTTTACAAAGTTAGAACCCTTGAATCTAAACCTAACTAATCAATCAGAGAATCTATTCTCAAATTCTAGAACTACTAAAGTATGCATATCATCAAGCATTGAGAATTCAATAAAGGTTTTAATTTAGAATATTTTCATTTTCAATCTTTAGTTAGTTAATCTAACTAACTCCACTCTTAAATTGATGAGATTAAATATTATCTAACTTAAAGCTTTGATTCTAACCAAAATATTAAACCAAAGACCTAAATCACTCTAAAACCTAATACTTCACATACTTTTATAAATTCAAATCAAAATTTTAAATTCTAGTTTGTATAAATTATTATTAGACCATATTCAAGCTAAGGTTGAAAATATATAGCTATCTCTAAATTTAAGTTCTATTAGGACTTATATGATTTATTTTGTTAACTAATTAGTTTAGTACCTAACTAATTATGTATTTTAATTTGTTCATTATAAACCAATTTTTATAAGTCCTCTAACTGATCCTAATTTATCATCTTAGCTCTTATTATCAGTACATACTAAACATAAAATTCAAACAACAGAACAAACAAATCAATTTAGAAGCTATTCTCAACTTCTAACACCATCTAATATCAATGGTCATCAGAAATTTATAATACCAAGCCAGAACCAAATTTAAGAAGTCGGAGAAGGGGGTGCTACTTGGAGGGAGCAATAGTGAAAGAAGCGACAACAGAAGTGGCACTAGCAGCAACAGTGTTAGCAAAAACGACGCAGAGAGACGAATAAGGAGAGCCGAACAACGAGAGGCATCAGAAGGGGCTGCCAGAGAGAATGTTGAGGGAGAGATGAGAGGATTAGAGAGAGTGTGGGAGGCGAGAGGGTGAGTAGAGAGAGATTAATTCGAAATGAGGGGGAAAAGGGTTGGCAGTTTCAATTTAGGGCACAATTATCATTGAATTTACCAGCAGAGTTATCCGACGGTAAAATTTTTCGGGTGCTCTAAAACGCAATGTTTCACTAATCAAAGTTACCGTCGAATTTATCCGCCTGTAAATCCGACGATAATACTCGCGCTAATTAATCTTTTTTCCTCTAAATATTATTGAAGAATTTCCCGTCGGAAAACAAAATCTGATGATAAATTTTTTATTTGACGAATTTATTACCAAATTTGCCGATAAATCTGTCAGTAAACCCGACACTAAATCCGACGATAACTTTGATGGTATTCAGCATTTTCCTTATAGTGTCAGATTGATTTGATTTACTATTTATACAGCTTTTTTATATTTCTTACTTTTAAAAAATATATTAACTTTAAAACATAAATGTCAATAAAAAAATACTTCGTATTTGAATTTAAATAAAATATTAAAAAATTCAAAACGAATAAGAATAGAATTCAACTTTTATATTTTAGTTCAAATTCTAAAAAATGTACTTGTGAATTTAAAACGGAACAATAAATAATTTTTAAAAATTCATTAAAACTCATCCTTTGATTCATTAGCATCTAAAAAATTATTATCAAAATTTTTTATGTTAAAAATTTAATATAAAGTATAACTCTCCAAAGTAGCATAAGAATTAAAATTTAAATTCTTTTTGAGTAAAAAATAACAGATAATTATACAATATAAAATAATTAACTATATTTATACAATATGTAATTTAAAAAATAATAATTAAAATATTATATTAATTAAATTATTATTTAATTTGTAAAATTAAATATAGAAATTATTACTTTAAAATATGGATATACTATACATACACATACATTAGTACAATAATTTATAATTAAATTAAATTAAATGATACTCGTGTAGTATGATACACTATGCATACACATACACTAGAACAATAATTTATAATTAAATAAAAAAATGGTTATCGGTAATATATATTTGAATGTCATCATGAGAAGAGAGGCAATAGGCAAAGATGCATACAGGGGTACATGTGTATGTATAGAAATTAAATTATCATTTAATTTATAAAATCAAAGCAATAATTTTTAATGAATCAAAATTCCAGTAATGATTTTTTAAATGTTAATAATCAAAAGATATTTTTAATAAATTTTTAGAAATAATTTATTATTCCGTTTAGATTTACAAATTTATAAAATTATAGATTTTTTGGAATTTAAATTAAAATACAAAAATTAAATTTTTATTTTTATTCGTTTTGATTTTTTTATATTCTATTTAAATCTAAACAAATATTTTTTTTATTGATATTTATGTTTTAAAGTTAATATAATTAATTTAAAAATAAAAAAATGTCAAAAAGCTATATAAATAGTAAATCGAATCAAACTCATTCGATTTAATATATATATAATCAAAAGATATTTTTAATAAATTTTTTGAAATAATTTATTATTCCGTTTAAATTTACAAATTTATAAAATTATAGATTTTTTGGAATTTGAATTAAAATACAAAAATTAAATGTTTATTTTTATTCGTTTTGATTTTTTTTATATTCTATTTAAATCTAAATAAATATTTTTTTATTGATATTTATGTTTTAAAATTAATATAATTAATTTAAAAATAAAAAAATGTCAAAAAGCTATATAAGTAGTAAATCGAATCAAACTAATTCGATTTAATATATATATATATATATATATATATATATATATATATAGAAGTAGTAAATCGGTAGTAAATCGAATCAACTAAATTTAATTTACTATTGGTATAATACATATAGTAAATTGAATCAAGTAAATAACATAAATCGAATCAAATAGATTTAGGATAGGTGTGTAATGAAAATAGATTTAAGATATCTATGTAATTTTGAATTTTATTCAGTTTATTAATGTAAATTATCTTTTTTTGTTCTCCTCCTTCATAAAATTTTTAAAAATACACAAATAGATAAGAGTAAAATATCGTTTTTATCCCAACGTTTAGGGTAAGTTTTCGAGTTGTCTCTAACGTTTAAATCGTACTATTTAAGTCCCTAATATTTCAAAATTATCTCAATGTTATCCTACCATTGCATTAAGGATCTATTAACAGATTGATAGCGGGTCAAAATTGAGACGATTTTGAAACGTTAGAGACTTAAATAGAATGAAATGTTGGAGACAAAAATGATACATTACTCTTAGAAGAATTACCAAATCAAATAAAATAAAAATAAATTTTAATGGAATAAATTGCGCTACAAATTCAAAATTTTAACTTATCATAGAATACTTCTAAGAGATAAACTTTTGAAAAGAAAAAGAAAAAAAAATGAGTATGATACATATATAATAAAGTATAAATTATACATTATTGTCTCTAATATATTGAACTTATTTAATGTTTAATTTAAATAAATTTTATTTTTAACTTAAAAATAAATTTTAATTTTATCTTTCAATAATATTATCTTTTTACAATATGTACTACGTAGTTATTCAATTATCTTTTAATCACATCTAAGTAAAATATATTTAATCATCTTACTTTCATTCTAAATAAAATTATTTTTTTAAAAATTTCATTCTTAAAGATTTTTACTCATCATAAAATATTTGTAGAATAACTAGTACATAAACTTGTGAAAAAAAAGAGCATCATACATATATAATAAAGTATAAATTATACTTTTTGTCTCTAATACTAAAATTATTTAGTGTTTAATTTAGTTAAATTTTATTTTTAATTTTATAATAAATTTTAATTTTATTCTTTGATGATATCAATTTTTTATAGTAGATAATTATTCAATTATTTTTTAAATTATATCTAAGTAAATCATTCTTAATCACATCAAATTTTTTTTATTCTAAGTAAATTTATTTTTTATTAAGAATAAAATTAAAAATAATTAAATAATTATCTTTTGTAAAAAATTAAAATTTATTAAAACGTTAAAAATAAAATTTAATTAAATTAAACATTAAAAAATTTTTGGTATATTAGAGACAAAAGATATAATTTATATTTTATTGGATATGTACATGGTCCTTTTTTTCTTTTGAAAGTTTATATACTAGTCATTCTATGAACATGAGTAAAAATTTTGAATTTGTAATGCAATTCATTTTATTAAAATTCGTTATCATTTTACTTGATTTGGCAATTCTTCTAATAGTAATGTATTGTTTTTGTCTCCATCATTTTCGTCCTATTTAAGTCTTTAATGTTTTAAAATTGTCTCAATTTTGTTCCACCGTCAATTTTGTTAACAGATTGTTAACGGTAGGACAACATTGAGACGAATTTAAAACGTTTCAGACTTAAATAGGATGATTTAAATGTTAGAAATAATTTTAAAATTTATCTTAAATATTGAAGACAAAAATAATACTTTACTCAATAAATAAACAAACACAAAAGATAAATAAGAATAAATAAAAAGAAAACATATAAAAAGAAAAATAAAACGATGCCAATGATGACAACCACGATGATATGATGAAAGAGGAGGAGAAAAAAAAAAGGAAAAAAATCAACTCAAAAAGGAAAAAGAAATATGAGGAAAAGGAAAAAAAAAAGAGAGAAAAAAAAAACAATGAAAAAGATAAAAACATATATATATTATGACTTAATTGGACTTGCCACGTAAAATGTTTGGTTGCCTAGAATTTTATTATTATTATTATTATTATTATTATTATTATTATTATTATACAACAACAACTAAGTAGGTAGATGCTTTCTTAGTCTAGTACAATGAACCTTCCCTTAGAGTATCATCATATCCCATTTTTGTTTGTGTGCTACTTAAGAGAGATATAGTTCCTTTTTCTTTAATTTCCACCTTTTAAATCTTCTTTGGTCTGGGGTAAAAGACAACTTAATAGTTAATAATAATAATTAATACTATCAATTAATTAACAAACGTACAAGAAGATTAGTAAGACATAAATATTCAGTGGAGTGTCACAAAAGGAAACAAAAGTGGAGTTTTTTTTTTTTATAAAGAAAAAAGAAAAGTTAAAAATAAACATGGTACAGGGATTCAGCATATACTCACATTTCAATAGAGTTAGAAAATAATTGAAGTGGAGTTTTCAACGCCCTTTTTTTCTTGGGTAGAAAATAATTGAAGTGGAGCACCAAAAACAACTATACTTCTTTGAATTAATTACTTGAACTACTTATTTGTCCGACCTTTTAATTTAAGAGGCAATATTAGGTCATACTATTTTATGCAATTATTTGCAGCCAAACTATAGTTAAAAGAATAGTAATTTGGATATGGTGAATTTTCTTTTAATTCAAAGGTATTGAGCTTAGAAATTATTCTTAGAGCTAAGAACATTAAAAGGAGAAAGTAAAAATCAAACACGAGATATTTTAAACTTAATTAAAATTCATGTAATGAAAATCCTTATTCTAAAATTTAAATTATTAGGTAAAAACACATGATTTTTTTTAGAGTAACAAGATGTTTCTTTAGATTTTTTAATTATAAAAATTCTAGTACTAAAATATTTATTCTAAAAATTTAAGCTATTAGATAAAGACTAAAAAAATAATTATATCTAATCATTCACAATATAATGTCGTTATTAAAATTACCAGTTTTGAAAGATAGAATGATAAATAAATAAATAATAATTGAAAATTTATATTGAGAAATAAAAAAAATGTTCAAACCAGCTTTTCATTCCTATAAATATCTTAAATATTGGTTTCAATAGCCAGTTTAAAGGTCCCTGTATTTATAATCTTAGGTAATTAGAGACTGTATGCAAGCCAGCAAAAAAAGTTACTAAACGGTATACGTAACCTCGAGTAATTAATAAATAATTAATTAATAAATTTATTATTATTTAAAAAATTAAAAAATTAAATTTTATAGTTTAATGAGATAGAAATAATTAAAATATAAATTTTAACATTAATTTTATAAATTTTGACTTAAAACTAGGTTAACAAACTGAATCGTTTGAACCGAATTCAAACTGAGCTCAAGGCCCAACCTATTAACATAGAGAACGTGTTCTCCTTCTTTCATTTTAACACTGGGAGTTACGTTGAGGAACAGAGAATCGGGAGAGAAAATGTAACGTTTTCGAAAACTCAATCGCCTTTAACTTTCAATTCGGAGTTTCGATTGACGAGTCGTCAGTGGCCACGCGTTCGTCTCGGAATTCTCTACAAAACACGTATATCAATTTGGTAAGAATCTAGCGATTTCTCACTTAGCCATTCTTCCCTAATTTCAAAATTTAAGGTTTTGATTTTGAGAGATTATGTGATTTTGATGTTCTGTGGTCGAATTAGCTCATGGGTAGTGTTGGACTTTGTCCATTTGACTCGTGGATAACGGAAAGAAAATCATAACCCTTGTGAATTGGCAATTTAGTGAGCTCAATATTGATTATTGTGATATTGTATGAATTAGATCGTGTGTCTTGTTAAATTGGAGTTAAATTGGTGGATATTGGAAGCCTGAAATTGAATCCTGGGAGCTGAAAATTCAATTGGTGAGGAGTTGGAGCTTTGGAACTTGAGGAATGGTGGATAATTGAGGTGTTCTGGGTTTAGGGAGGAATCAGCCAAGGTATGATTTTGATTTCTCATAGTTAATGTTTAATGTCACGTGAAAACTTAGGCTAGAAGATCATAAGATAGGAATGAATTATTGATGGATTGTGTATATAGTATATAATATGTGTATAAAGGATGAATGAATTTGTATGAGTTGAATTATGATTCTGATGAGTATAAATTAATGATGATTGTTAATGTGTTGAGGGTTGATGGTAGGTTTGTGAAATTGAATCAAATGGATTGATTGAGAAATGTGTGGTTTATTTTGTAAACAATTTGATATTGGAGTTGGTTTGATTTTGAAATAGTTTGATATTAGGAATGATTTGAATGACTGAGAGATGTTTGGCAAAAGTCTAAGTTTTAGAGGAGATATTGTCAAAATTTTTATGAAAATAGGAGACTTCGTTTGAAGTGGTTATTTAGAAAGATTTAGAATTTTAAGGATTTTATAATTTGATTTTGAGTTATTAAGAAAATGATTACGTTTTAAGATTGCTTTATTTAGAAAAGAATGAATTGTGTTTTGAGTATGAATTGTTGATGAACGAAATGGAAGGTCTGATAATAAGAAATGAAGGTTAATGAGAATTAATTTTTAAGTATAATTGTTGAATAAATATGAATGAATTATAATGATAATGAGATGATGATGAATGAGTTTGATTGAGATGATGATGACTGATTGTGATTGATGTGTGTATTGTAATGTGACTCCGGGTAAGATGCAGTGGTGTTATCCACTTGCTCCGGATAAGCATCAATAAGCTAGGTAAGATGCAGTGGTGTTATCCATTTGTTCCGGGAGAGTTCGAGACTTCGGGTAAGATGCAAGGGCTAAGTTCTGTAACACCCTCACTATCAGAATGTCATGCTTCCGGCTGTACCACTCTGATAGCGAGAATATTACGATGACTTCCATATATATAATAATAAGCTACGAGCCTTTAACTCAAAACCTTATCGCTGTTCTTTTTGAAAATCCAAAAAAATACTTTTTCAATAAAACAAACAAGCATATGCATAAACAAAACTTCTTACTCAAATAACTTATACATATTATATCCATACAAATCATACAACTCCTATCCCTCTTATAAAATTATAGTTTTAACGGCGAGCGAAGAATAATAACTAAACTAATACATTCATATCGCATAAGCTAAACTCAAAAAATTCTTCATAAGCTTCTTCATCCGTTTCCTGAAAAGAGAGGTCTGTAGGGGGTGAGAGGGTTTTTAAGAGTTGTCGTAAGAAGATATTGTAATTAAAAACTATTTTCAAAAATATAGTGATTATCAATTTATTATTCAAATCTAAAATTTTGTATTTTCCTTACAAAAATTCCAAGTAAAATAACATTTTAGCTAACACTTACTACTAATCTAATCAACCTCGACCTCCGGCCCAAATATAATCAACCACACTATTATCTAAGGCATCAATTTATTTACCAATACTCAATCTTAAAACAGAACCAAACATAGACACAAACAATACAAGACAAGCACATTTAAGGAGTAGTTACAGCAAGTAT
This sequence comes from Arachis ipaensis, assembly GCF_059453495.1. Classification (NCBI taxonomy): domain Eukaryota; kingdom Viridiplantae; phylum Streptophyta; class Magnoliopsida; order Fabales; family Fabaceae; genus Arachis; species Arachis ipaensis. The sequence goes on from NC_142443.1 coordinate 29,704,157, forward strand.
TAGAATTACCAGTTAATAACAGATAAGCAATTAGGCAAATCAAAATAAATTCAAACTCAAACAAAACATGCAAATGCATATGATGCATGCCTGTCTTACGGATGATGATATCATTTGTCGGTTATATAGCTAACCCGACACGTCCTGGTAGCTAACCATGGATAGAAATACCCATTGCGGAGCAATTGAGTTTGAGCTACAACCCCTTTGCTACTACCCGCTTACCCTAGAGCTAGTAGATTAACCACTACTGCGGCTACTACCCAGGCGGGTGTTTAAAAGCTTAACTTGGAGCAAGTGGAATAATCCACTACTGCTGCTACTACCCAGGCATCACAATCACTGACCTGGAGCAAGCGGGATGAACTACAATCCTTTCTACTGCCCAAGTATCTCAATCAATGACCCAGAGCAAGCAAGACAGACCACAATCCTTACTACTGCCCAGGTATCTCAATCAAATTCAATTTCACTTTCACATTCATTCTCATTACCATTCAATTATTCAAAAGTCATACTAAAAAATCAATCTTCATTCTCACACTCATTCTCATCATACTTCTTATTATTTCCTTCAATAATTCGGATTCAAAACATAATTCATTCTTTTCTAAGTACTTCAAACTCCAAACGTAACCCTTTTCTTAATAACTCCAAAAATAAAATTATGAAATCCTTAAAAATCTAAATCTTTCTAAATAACAATTTTTAAACAAGTCTCTAATTTTTATAAAAATTTTGGCAGCATCTCCTCTAAAATTTGGACTATGCCACCCTTATGGGTCCCATCAAAATCACATTTTCCAACCCATTCCCAACTAGCTTCAAATATCAAATCCTTTCCAACAAGTTCAAAACCAAATCATTTCTAAATAAACATAAAATTCAAATTTCTAACTATCAATTCTTTTGCAATGTTAACTCACTTCCAAAATCAAATCATTTTTGATATATCAGCAAAACCCAATTCCAATTGTTTCCAATAAATTATTATCACAAGCACACCAAACTTAATTTAATGAAATCAATGAAATCCAAAAATTCAAACTATCAACCCAGTAAATTACAGTTTAACCAATTTTCATATTTTCAATTAAGATCCACAATTTCCTGCTACCTCAATCAGTCAATAGCTCAATCAAGCAAACAATTTTATTATACAAAATAATTCAATTCAATCCATAATATTTATGTAATCATAGAATAAATATATTTTCGCTTTAATATCAATTTATAACAACTCTTAAAAGTAAAATAAGTTTAAGAAAAATACCCCTACCTTGATTGTCGAAACCCGAAAGCTACGGAATGCGTCAAAACCCCTTTTCTCGGCCCGCAATAGCGGCAGCCATCAAACACCACATGCAATCATTAGTAACTTCGACCCTGAGACATTAATGTTGCAAAATCTCAACAGACTATAACAAAAAGCTAACGGCATGGGTTTTAAGGCAATAACAGCTTACTGTACCGAGCAAAAACCAAGAACTGAGCAGCGGTAGCTCCATCAGTTGATTCCGACAACACCCGTGCCATGCCCGGTGACCAGAACGGCGGCGGAGCAGCTCCAACAATCGCATGCAGCTCAGCGGCAACCTTCAACCACAACAACAGAAACCACGACAAAACCCCTCCTTACCGTCACCTTCTCTCTCTTCCCGGCGTCTTCCTCTCCCTCAGTCCAAACCGACGGTAGCATGAACGTCGCATAGGCAGTAGTGAGGACGAGCTAGGAGTGACAAATGGCGGCGGCTCTTCACCCTCTTCTCACGTCAGGTTCTCCTTCTCTCGGTGACCTAGCTGACGGCGGCGACGAACCACAACCGTGGCACAGTCTACGGTGACGGCACGGCGGTTCCAAGCCCGCGACCTCCTCTCTCCACGTCATCTTCTCCTTCACTCGCGAACTCTCTTTTCTTCGTGGCTCTACTCGACGGCGCTGAGGCGGCGGCTACGCGATGGCAACCTGGCAAGCACAGCGGGATAAGGCTGAATGGCGGCAACGCTAGACGGCGACGGCAACGGCATGGACAACTCTCTTTCCTCTCAGCTCACCCTTCTTCCCCTTCTCTTCCGATGTTCCCTCTCTTTCCCCCTTTCCCTTTCTTTCTTTAATTTCTTGGTTTTTCCTGTTGCTTCCACTGAGTTTGGTAAAGAAGGGGAGAAACATTGGCGGATAGGCTAGAAGGGATTAGGGTTAGTGTTTGGTTTTTAGGGTTAGGGTTTCACTTTGGAGATTTTTTGGTAGTTTAAGTAATTTTTAATAAAATTAGGAGTAATAGAGTAATTAAAAATCAATCTTAATTCAATAATAATATCTATAAAAGTACTATTTAATTATCAACTTAAAATTTATTTTCAAATAAATACTCTAATTCAATTATTAGAGATAATAAAAATAAATTTTCTTTATAATCATAAAATAAAGTTAAAAATCTCATTATTCAACTTAAAGCATATAAAATCTTTATTATTATTCAATTATTAAAGTTTTAAATCATAAATAAAAAATTACTTAATTTATATATAAAATCTCTTAAAATATAATCTTAATTAAATAGAATAAATTATAAGTAATTTATTATTTAATTTTCAAAAATCTGGTGTCTTACAAGTTCTGTCGCCGCTTGCTCCGGGTCGAGAACTGTAACACCGCCTGGGTAAGAGGCAGTGGTGAGGTTGTCCCCTGCTTCGGGTATGCGGGTAAGATGCAAGGGTTACGGCGTTGTCCCACTTGCTCCATGTTTGGTGTTCTATCCAGGGTTAGCTACCGGACATATCGGGTTTGGCTTTATAACCAACAAATGAGACTCATCAGCCATAGGGCAGAAATACATCATATGCATATGTGTATTTTGTTTGATCGTGCATTAATTGGGCTTGCCTATGTGATTATTATGCTTAACTACTATAATTTCTACCTACTGTATCGATATCCTACTTGTGTTTGCTTTGTCTGTATTGCTTGTCTATGCACCAAAGTTTTGGAGGAATTGAGGAAACGGAAAGTGAAGGATTCGATCACAATTAGATTGGAGGAGGCATAGAGTGAATTGTAGGGTTAGAGTTTAATGAGACAGAAAGTGAATTGTAGAATTAGAATTAGATTGAGACTTGGATACTTTAAAGAGTTTTACCAAATTTATGGTTTAGTTTATTTCTTTAAGTTGATATCTGGGTGACAGAGTTTTAGGATTGTCTCTGGCTTTTTTGGGACCTTTTATATTAACTATGTAGGCATATTTACCATGCTGAGAACCTCCGGTTCTCATTCTATTCATATTGTTGCTTTTCAGATGCAGGTCAAGAAGTACCTCACTAAGCATTCTGGAGACTCTGTGGAAGTGAAGAACTCTAGGGACTTAGGGTTGTATTTTATTTATGTTTATATATGTATATAGATTCTCCATCTTGTATTTTATACTTGTCACTCTTAAAGGTTGACTCGGAGAAACAAGTTGGCAGTTTTTACGAGTCTAGGACATTTTGGGTTATATGTATGTGTATATATATATATACCCTGGTGGCCTTTACTTCGCAGGTCGTGTTCGGAGCTTGATATTTGTATTTTGGAATTCTAATATATATTTATGGTCTTTTAGCCTTCCTTTCGATCTTACTAATCCATCTACACTTATCTTTCGTGAGCGACGTGATTTATGTTTTGATTTTGCTTAACTTCTTTTTCAAGGCTCCTAGTTATAACTTCTTTCAATTATATCTATGTATGTATTTTATTTTTAGAGGTCGTAGCACCTTAATTTACGTCCTAGGCGTAAAGCTCTAAGTGGTAGGGTGTTACAATATCAATATATATATATATATATATATATATATATATATATATATATATACACATTACAAGAAATGTCTTGAAAATCGTCGGATGTATTATCAGATTTTGTGACGGTTAACGTAGCAATTTTGTTGAGTTATTAGCGTCACTGTTAGATTGAAGAAACCGTCCAAAAATCTAACGGTAATAGATTGCGCGAATTCTATTTAAAATGGTACGTATTTTACTGTCGGATTTCAATTTACGCTATTTTAGTAAATGAAGCCAAGGTTATCATCAGATTTTTCGACGAAAAATCTGACAATATTGTTGATCTAAATTCAAATTCACACCCCTCTCCTCATTTCTGCATTATCATCACTCTCTTCTCTTCTCTCCTCTCTTCTTTCACTTCTCTCATAACCCTTTTCTCTTCTGTTACCACCACCAGCCTCCATTGTCGCAACCACTAAAGTTCGTTGCCGCCACCGTCACTGTCCCCTTCTCTACTGTTGTGTGGATGCTGCGCGAGGAATAATCATCTTCAAACTCCTTCAGCCACTGCTGCCACTACGGAGCCTCGCCACCATGCACCGCCTCTTCTACCACCATGTTAGTTTAGTTTGTTAGTTTAATTTGTAGATTAGGTTAATATGTTAATTTAGGTTAGATTAATTTTGTTAAATTAAGTTAATTTTTTATATAGAATATTAATATATTAATTTTGTTAGATTAGATTAATTTAGTTATTAGAGCTTATGGTTTAAATTAATTTAGAGTAATTAATATTTAATTAGGATTGCTTTATAGTTTATTGTTGAAATAATCTAGAGTAACTAGTGTTTAAAAAGGATTTATTTAGGGTTTAGAATTATTAATGTTTATTATCAAATTTTGCGTGGAATAAATTAAATGGCATCATTTAAAATTTTTTAATATTATTTTATTATATAATATTATCGTTAGAATTTTTATAAAAAAATATTTGACAGTAATTAAAACACAAAAAATTTAGTGTACAACAAACCAAATTTCTTTCTCTTCTTCTCTCCCTCCTCTTCCCTCTCTCTTACTATACCTTTTAACGATTAATTGGGGATAAAGAGGAGTTTGGTGAACAAAGAATAGTGATGGAGCAAAAACAGAAGGGAGGAATAAAAGGATGGTGAATTGTTGTACATGTGATAGTGCTAATGGTGGTTAGTTAGGGTTAGAAAAAAAATAAAAAAATAAAAAATAAAAAATAAAAAAGGGTATGCAATATAAGAGAAGAATGAAATAAAAAAAATTTAGAGATTATTTTAAAAATATTTAAAAATGATTTTAAATAATATAAAAATTAAAAAAAACTATTTTAATTTTAAGCCTCAATATTAAGATAAAAAATATGGATAATTTTATGTTTTTATACGAAGAAAATGAAAAAGAATGTATAAATTTATTTTAAAAAATTAATAAAAATGACACATTCTCTTAAATAAGTAGTAGTTTTTAAACGAATCTATCTACACATCATTTTTTGTCTTTATTATAACATGCACATATGGCTGGTAAATGGGCCGATATTCGTAGGGTCAGCCTGCGTAACCCACCAAAAATGTGGGATGTGCTGAAAATTTGAAATCGTCAAACTTAGAAAGCGTGCCTAACTCGCACCGCCTAATCCGTGAGCTTTAGCGAAATTCGACGGGGCGAGGCGTCGGGACAAACATTTTTTTTTGTCAAAATTATTTTTTTACAAATTTTTATGATGTTATTGATCTACAAAAGGATAAAAATGCTAATCGAAGGTGTTTTAAGTTATATTTTGGATTATATTTTATTGATTAATTAAAAACTTAAAAATATTTGATTATATATTTTGGACAATATCATTAATCTTATATTTTATTTTAAAAAATTTAATTTATAATTATATTTATTACATATTTATAATTATAAAAATTTAATATTTATAAATTTATTGAAATAGTTATAAAATTATATATATTATTTAATATTTAATAATTTATAAAAAAAAAAAAGACTTGACGAGCTTAACCCGCCAACTTGTCAAGCCGCTATTAAACCGAACGAAAAAAGAATTCCACTAAGTGGTGGTGAGGTGAGGCAGAACGAGCTTTTTCATTTTCCACTCCTACATATCGAAAACCAAAATAATTTTGCTTGGAGCTAGGCGTAATTAAAAATTTCAAATTAAATAAACTTCTATTTGTTAAAAAACTGTGAATATTACTGCCAGATATATTGATTCAGTTATTTCAATACTAGTTAGTAGGGGTGTTCAAAACCGATCCGGACCGAACTAAACCGATGGACCGAACCGAAAAAACCGAAAACCGAATTAACTGAAAACCGAAAAAACCGAAAAAAGTGATGTTTTGCGGTTTTTTTGCAGTTCGGTTCGGTTTTCGGTTCTTGCCACCAAAACCCTAACCGAACCGAACCGAACCGGTTCTTAACAAAACCCTAAAATTAAAACTACCCCACCCCCCAGACCCAGACGTGACTCGTGAGAGTGTGAGACGGCCACACCCCCACTTCTCCTTCCCCACATGCGCGACAGCTTCCCTCTCCAAATCCTAGATCGAAGCCTTCCTCAATTCCTCCAAATCCCACCGCCGAACAGAGGAGAACCCCCACCGCCGGTGCACGACCCAGCCTCCACCCAGCAGCGTTTCTGGAGCCACCTCTGACCACGCCACCTGCGACCTCGCCGCCTCCAGTCTACCCAGCAGCGTTTCTGGAGCTACCTCCGACCTCGCCACGTCCGACCTCGCCGCCTCCAGTCCACCCAGCAGCGTTTCTGGAGCCCACCCACGACCTCGCCACGTCCGACCTCGCCGCCTCCAGTCCACCCAGCAGCGTTTTTGGAGCTCACCCACCCAGCCACCGATTGTCCGATTCAAGTGCATATGGAGCCCGAGCCATCTATTCAGGTAAACTTTGCTGATTTGTTGTTCAGTTTAGGCCTAGGGTTATAACTTATCAGTTTATTGATTTATTGTTTATTGCTGATTTATTGTTTATTGCTTATTTATTGTTTATTGTTCAGTTTATCAGTCTATTGATTTATCAGTTTAGCAGTCTATTGATTTATCAGTTTATCAGTTTATCAGTTATTCAGTGCTGGTTCTGTGCTTGTTTATTGCTGGTTTTGTGCTTGATTTATTGCTGGTAAAAGTGCTTGTTTATTGCTGGTTTTGTGCTTGTTTAATGCTGGTAAAAGTGCTTGTTTTTTGCTGGTTCTGTGCTTGATTTATTGCTGGTTCTGTGCTTGTTTATTGCTGGTTCTGTGCTTGTTTATTGCTGCTTAATGATCTAAACTTCAGCTGCTTGTTTCTGTGATTGATTTATTGTTAAGATTATTTGGTTTTGTTCAATTTATTGCTTGTTTATTGCTGGTTCTCTGCTTGATTTATTGCTGGTAAAAGTGCTTGTTTATTGCTGGTTTTGTGCTTGTTTAATGCTGGTAAAAGTGCTTGTTTTTTGCTGGTTCTGTGCTTGATTTATTGCTGGTTCTGTGCTTGTTTATTGCTGGTTCTGTGCTTGTTTATTGCTGCTTAATGATCTAAACTTCAGCTGCTTGTTTCTGTGATTGATTTATTGTTAAGATTATTTGGTTTTGTTCAATTTATTGCTTGTTTATTGCTGGTTCTCTGCTTGATTTATTGCTGGTAAAAGTGCTTGTTTATTGCTGGTTTTGTGCTTGTTTAATGCTGGTAAAAGTGCTTGTTTTTTTGCTGGTTTTGTGCTTGTTTAATGCTGGTAAAAGTGCTTGTTTTTTGCTGGTTCTGTGCTTGATTTATTGCTGGTTCTGTGCTTGTTTATTGCTGGTAAAAGTGCTTGTTTATTGCTGGTTCTGTGCTTGTTTATTGCTGCTTAATGATCTAAACTTCAGCTGCTTGTTTCTGTGATTGATTTATTGTTAAGATTATTTGGTTTTGTTCAATTTATTGCTTGTTTATTGCTGGTTCTCTGCTTGATTTATTGCTGGTAAAAGTGCTTGTTTATTGCTGGTTTTGTGCTTGTTTAATGCTGGTAAAAGTGCTTGTTTTTTGCTGGTTCTGTGCTTGATTTATTGCTGGTTCTGTGCTTGTTTATTGGTGGTAAAAGTGCTTGTTTATTGCTGGTTCTGTGCTTGTTTATTGCTGCTTAATGATCTAAACTTCAGCTGCTTGTTTCTGTGATTGATTGAATTACTTTTGAAGTGAATTACTGAATTGTTGTTCTGGTATTATTGCTGTTCTGTTGAATTACTAAATTACTGAATTAATTACTTTCATGTGTTATAATTTTTAAATCTGTTGAGACTTGAGAGTTAATATATTATTCTGATGTGAAGTATTATGTGATTTATGATGAATTCTGATATGACAATGACCATGATGAATTTTTAGCTGATTTATTATTTCCATTGATTTTTGAATTGTAGGGCTCATGTTTGGGGGCAATTTTGCTTATGTTATGAAGGACGTAAGCTTGTCATTGAAACAACTTATCTTAGAGATTATGGCATCAAGGATGGTGACCAGGTTAGTGAATTTTAAGGCTTACAATTTCAGTGAGGGGAGCTAGAATGCTGGATTGATAGAAACATAAACGATTAATTTATAATCTATGTTATTGAAAAGAAGTTTGATTATCATAGTAATGCAGTTTCTAAATGGCATAATAATCAATGATGCAGTGATCTATCCTATAACTTTTTGGAAGGAGCAATCCCAGAAAGTCTTGGAGAGTTGACATCATTACAGAGACTGTAAGATTGTCTAAAGTTGAAGAAATGAAACTTATAAGACAATGAGAAATCAGTACTAAAGTTGTGTGGATGCAGGAACCTAAATGGGAATAGGCTGTCTAGAAGTGTTCAACAAATTGCAGGAAAGTCAGCAGCATATTAATCCATTCATCTCAATGTCTATATATTCAATTCTGATACATTGTTACCCTGCTATTAATCCATTCATCTCAAATTCAATGTCTCTTTATTATTAGAATGTATAACTATTAGAATGTATAATTAGATTAGAATGATTTTCTACTAGTGCTATATTATTATTATTATTATTATTATTATTGTGTATTTGTGTTTGTCGATTTCAATGTTATGACTTTGTAAAATAGTATGGTAATATTTTTTTTGAATTATTGAAAAAACCGAACAAACCGAACCAAACCAAACCGAATTTAATTGGTTTGGTTTGGTTCGGATGGCTTTGAGAAAAAAACCGAACCAAACCGAACCGCACTTTAATTAAACGATTGGATTGGATGACTTTTCTCTCAAAAACCGAACCAAACCGCACCGCGAACACCCCTACTAGTTAGCGGTAGGAAATCAACTCAATATAATTAAATTCGATCATTTGATTTCATATAGAGTTCAAAAGTCTCTTGTTTCATAAACCTGTTACAACATTGTTGTCTAAAAATACAAAGAATTGGTTGACGGTAATCATAGGTTTTGCAATATATATATATATATACGAATGGATCGAATCGAATTGGAAAATGGAAAGATTTGTACAAGTTATACCCTTCGTCACCACTTTGCGGAAAATGGTTAGATATCAATATGTTAGATACCTGTGACTCGATTGGTGGAATAGTATCTCTTTCCAAGAGATGTGTATATTTCATAAAAAAAGAATAAAAGATAAAATATTTTTTTTCCTAATGAGTTTTGTTTCTTATTCGTCAGTTTTATCTCTTTTGTAAAGGCTTCAGTTAATAAAAAAAAAGAGTGAACATATAAATAGAATTATTAATTTTTCTGAATCTTTGCACAATACTTATAATATTTCCGAATATTTCAATATATATATATATATATATATATATATATATATATATATATATATATATGACTTGTATATTATAGTCACTCTTATTACTTAGAGAAAAATACAAAACAACCCCTAACAATTATTTCGAAAGACAATGAAATTTTTGATAAAAAAAAAAAAATTCAACCCGACCTCTAACAATTATCTCGAAAGGACAACGAGGTCCTTGTGCGAAAAAAAAAGTCAATGTTATTTTTTTTGGCACAGGGACTAATCAGTCTCAAAAAGAAAAAATTAGGGACCAGATTGAGTATTTTTTTTTCTTAAAGATCTCGTTGTCGTTTAGAGATAATTATCAGGAGTTAGGTGGGTATTCACTCTATTACTTAAGCCAAAAGTAATGCCTTGTCTGTTACTTGCGCATAAAGTTCTTATATTTAGCTAGATTCATAGTATTTGTCTATTTAGTCTATTAGATACATATACGATAAATTAAACCATTCCTTCAATCACCACAAAAAAATACTTTTAGTTTTCAGTTAAAATTTGCTTTTCTATATTATTTGGATTAGAAAAGGAACTAACAATATATGATCTTTGTGAAAATTTTGTCTCAAATGCTATGGAGAGAGAGAGGAAGCTGAATGAAAAAACTAATTTAATTACTTTGAGAATGTTAGTAAAAAATAAAAGGATTTCTTTCGATAAAAAAGACATTTTGAATACCAAAAGTTTCAATTATTGAAATAGGAACATGTAAAACTGAAATTAAAAAAAGATGGTATAAGAAATATCGAAGTCGAAAGATAGTTATTGCCTTTTTTTGAACATCAAAATTTATGACTTGACTATCACAACTGAGTGAAAAACATGAACGCATAATTCGAAGAACAAACTGAAGAGACATGGAACTTAAAAATCAACGGAGATGTGGGTATCAAAATTTGAAGATCAAGATTTTTCATAGTCAAGACAAGGTCATGGTTGAGAAGAAGAAGGAAGTAAGATAGTGGATAACATGCTCCATGACAAGTTCATCTCCATAGTTTATAAATAGTAGAAACTCAAAAGAGTTCTAGGATTTTAATCAAGAATACTAGATCATCACATAAACTAAAATTCTCAGTCTCTGAGATGCAACGGAAGAACATGGAGTACAAGTGTATATGAGTGTTAGAAGTCAATTTTTTTATTTCGTTATCTTTTGTTTATTTGATTCATTTTTATTTATTTTTTTAATTTTGCTATTATTTTTCTTTGATCAATATTCTACACTTTCATTATTTTTTTATTTAATTATTTATTTCTTTGTTGTTTTTCATAATTCTGTCACTAGTAATTTCGACATAAAATGGCATTGACACCATAATTAAGTAATTCTCGGGTTGATCTCACTCTTTTTCAGAAGAGTTGTATCTGCTCCCCAATACTTGAGATCTTGATACAAGCTCGTTTCAACACTACCTGTTAAAGTCAACTAAAAAAAGAGTGAAACAAATTAGTATGTCCGGTGGGACCGTAGGTTAGATTCGTGTCAAGCTATGCATGCAATTTCGCAATGGTAAGTTAATCATGACAGATAAAGCTTCAACTTCGACAGATACGTCGAATAATGATAGTGAAAAATTCACTAGAGACTCTGAAATAGAGGTAGTCCCTTCGACCAGTCTTTCAAGCCAACGGTTGACAAAATGTATTCCAACCGCCATACCCGTTACATGGCCTCAATATGGATTACCTCCAAATTATTCGCCACCTCTAGAGATCCTAATGTCATATATGCTGGAGGTATTAACACTATGAGAAATAATCCTTTATATAGTCAAACACCTCCTTCAGGTTATCCTCCAATGGGTACACACAATCAATACTATCCTTACATGGGAAATTATAATGTCTATCAACCCTTAATAAACAACCCTCTATATCTTGGGACTGTTCCCATGCCACAATCAATTCTTACGATGTCGAATATCATTTTGACACAGGGTGTAAGAGCCCCTAGAGTATTGATAGGAGGGATCTGTACTTTAATATTGCCGGATATGTCGAGACAGATACCTATACAGACATCTCGTCTAATACAGTCGAGTCTTTGACTGTATTTAGACAACAAATCGAGGATAGCCATCATTATCTAGTAAATATGCCGACTCAACAGATAGCTATAGTATTAAATTCAATATTAGAAAATAACAATGTTAGAATAGAGTAAGTTACTCGACGAGCCAATGATATTGCAGGTGCTATAAATCATCTATTAGCCTAACCTTTTGGGGTAGCTCATGTCAAAAATTCTTAAGGTAAGGTCTGGGCTAAGCCAAATTGTCGAACTACATACTGGGACGAATAAACGACTAATTTCTTCTTGAGATCTCAGGTCAATTCATGCGGTAAGCCGATAGGAAGGATTTGAGAAGTTAAGATCCTGGCCCACATATCATCGACTAGTGCTTCATTTTCTGGTTGAAAGCTGGTAAAAGAGTTGAGGCATGAAATAGAACTGGGTGGTCAAAATGCGAATGGGTTTGGAAAATATGAAATATTATTGTCTTCAATGATGTCGAACAGAACTCCGACAAAGTGTCAAAAAGCTGTAAGATCTCGGATTTTAAAAATAAAAAATTAATAATAAATTTATTTATGATTTATTATATTTAATTAAGGTTATATTTTAAGAGATTTTATATATAAATTTAGCAATTTCTTATTGATGATTTAAAACTTTAGTAATTGGATAATAATAAGAATTTTATATGCTTTATGTTGAATAATTAGATTTTTAACTTTATTTTGTGATTATAAAAGAAATTGATTTTTATTATTTCTAATTAATAAATTAGAGTATTTATTTGAAAAAAATTTTAAGTTGATAATTGAATATTATTTTTATAGATATTATTATTGGATTAAAATTTGGTTTTCAATTATTCTATTACCCTAATTTTATTAAAATGACTAAACTACCCAAAATCCCCAATTTCATACACAAAACCTTAATCTCCACCACCTCACTGCCACTCACCCACCGCCATCGCCTTTCCCATATACTTCAAGAAAAGAAAAGAAAGAAAGGAAAGAGGGAAAGGGGAAAAACTGATCAGGGGAGAGAGAGAGAGAGAGAGAGAGAGAGAGAGAGAGAGAGAGAGAGAGAGAGGAGCGTTGCTGGAGGTGGCCTGGCACCGTCGCCGCCACTGTTTGTCGAGCCTTGCTGCGCTGTCGCCACCACGCCATGTCGCCGTCGAAGAGCAGAGCTGCGAGGAGACAGGAGAGAGAGTCCGCAAGTGAGAGAGAAGACGACGCAGAGAGAGGGTTGCGGGTCTAGAACCGCCGCACCTTCGTCGCCATTCTACCGTGGATGTCGTCGATGCCTTTGGGGTTGTGCTCGTCGTTACCATCCATGGAGGACCGCCGTTGCCGCCGTGGAACTGCTGCAACCCACCGCTGATGGGGGAGTCCGCCGCTGAGCTGGACGCTGGGAAGAGAGGTGGTGCGGTAGGGAGAGGTGTTGTCGCTGCGGTGGCCGTTGTTGCGGATGGAGGTTGCCGTTGAACTGCCTGCGGCTGTTGGAGCTGCTCCGCCGCCGTTCTGGTCACCGGGTATAGCGCGGGTGTTGCCGGGACCACCACCGGAGCTGCCGCTACTTGACTTAGTTATTTCTTCTCGGTTGCGGTAAACGTTTCCGTTTTGAAAAGCCCTTTAGTCACTATTATATTATCTTACGCTAAGATTTTGCGGCGTTAATTGTTATAAAATTGAGTTTCGGTTATTATATATTGTGATTAGAGTTGCTGTGATTGCTGCGGAAGTGGGTTGGAGTTGAAGTTGCGGCTATCGAGGTTACAGGCCGAGAAGAAGGGGTTTTGACGCGCTATATAGCTTTCGAGTTTCGACGAGTTTAGGTAGGATTTTTCTTAAAATTTATTTTATATTACAGAGTTGTTATAAATAGATATTGGTGTGAAAAATATATTTCTGTGATTATGTTTGTCTCGTGGATGTGGTTGTTTGCTGGATTAAATTACTGATTGCTTGCTTGATTGCTTGAGTGGTGTGCGGTTGCTGATAAGAAATTGGTTTGTAAAGTTATTTAGTTGATTATTATGAAAAGTGGTTTTTCTTGGTTTTGGAGTTAATTTGAAAATGTAAATGAATCAGCTTTGGAAATGATTTGAGATATGAAAATGAATTGATTTTGGTTTATTTTTATAAATGATTTAATATTTGAGCTGATCTGATTTTGAAAAATATTTATTATTAGAATTGGGTCGATTTAAAAATAATTTGATATTAGAACTGGTTGAATTTTGGAAAACAATTGAGATTTGGAAATGGTTGAGAAGGACTTGAAGAATGTTTGGATGAGACCAGAAAAGGATGGCAGAATCCGAGTTTTATAGGAGATGCTACCGAAATTTTATAAAAAATTGGAAGGTTCGTTTGAAGTAATTATTTAAAAAGATTTGGTTTTAAATATTATATGTTTTAAATTCGATTTATTTAGAAAAGAATGAATTATGTTTTGAATTGTGATTGTTGATGAATGGAATGGGAGAATGGATGATGATGATGATTGAATTTGAATGAAGGATGTGGAGGATTGATTTTAAAGTATGATTTTTGAATGAATGTGGAAATGAGATATGAATTGATGATGATAATGAATTAAAAGACCAGGCACTTTAACTCCCTAGGTTCTCCCATGGGCATATATATATATATATATATATATATATATATAGGTGCGTTCTGTGGTACCTATTACTTTTCTATACCTATGATGACTACAAAGAGATGTCAAACCTGATTTTTCTAATATATATATATAGAGGTGCGTTCTATGGTACCTATTACTTTTCTATACCTATGATGACTACAAAGAGGTGCCAAACCTTATTTTTCTAAAGAAATTTTGAACTAATAGTTAAGGTAAACATTTTAAACAGAAATTTGGAGAAAATAATTTATTTATGCTAGAAAAATAAAGAGAATATAGATGTTAGCACATCCTCTATAAATACTCAAATATACATGAGTTAGGTTTTTTGGGTTTAAGAAGACCGATCATCATAGCAAACAAAAATTAAATTATATTTAAAAATTAAATAAATTTTTGTTTATATTTATAAACACTAAAAATCCACAAACACTAGAATTTTAAACCCATACAAAAAATAAATAAAAAAATAAAAATCCTTTTTATAAAATTAATTTGGTTTTAAAAAATAAAAATAATTAAATAACATGAATAATTTAAAAAAATCTTTTTATATAAACAAAAATATAAAATAATTATCAAAATCAATCATTGGACATTTTAAAATGAGAGACTTTAGTCTCTTAGATTTTAAAATAGATAAAACCGTCTCTAACATTTATTTTCGTTAAACAATCCAGTCTCTCTCCAATTTGATTCGAAAAGTTAAGTATAAAATTGTTTCTAAAAATTTAAAAGTAATATTTAAAAATTTTAGTAGTCATTTTGATTAAAAGAATCAAATTAAAAGAAGACTGTATTATCTAACAAAAAAGTAAATATTATGGATTATTTTGTGTATTTTAAAACTTAGTAGACTCAAATCTTCATTATTAAAAATTTTGAAGATATTTTTGGATAATTATTCAAAAATATATTACATAATTAAAATTTATAATTTTAAAATTTAAAATTTTCATATAATTTTAAATTAATGTTAAAATATTTAAATTAAACATCTATAATTTATAAGATATGTTAGTATCATGAATACTAATAGAAATAATAGAATTTTGTCAAAAAATTAAAAAAAAAAAACCATTAAAGAGAGAAAAGAGTTTCCGACAGAGAAGAGGCATCATGAGTGTTTTTCTCATCTTATTCTTTTTTATTTTTTTCCTCTCCCTTGTAAATTTGGTTTTTCTTTTTTTTTTTTTTAAGTCATGTATTGTAAAATGTAAATTTGGTAATCTACTATCAACGTCTAAAGTAAAAAAAAAAAAAAAAAAAAAAAGCAAGAAAACCCAATTAAGCAAATTTTATCATTTTCAGCACTAATTAAGCAAGCTTCCTTTCATAATCTTTTTGTCAAGTGTCATACATTTATTGGTGGGT
The DNA here is from genome assembly GCF_059453495.1 of Arachis ipaensis. NCBI lineage: Eukaryota > Viridiplantae > Streptophyta > Magnoliopsida > Fabales > Fabaceae > Arachis > Arachis ipaensis. The sequence continues at coordinate 29,719,812 of NC_142443.1, forward strand.
CAACAATTGGTCACCACTAGGCACCATTTCTTGTGCCACCAGATAACTGGCCATATATATATATATATATATATATATATGAGTAATGTAGTTGAGTTCTAGTTATATTTGCATGTTTGTTTTACGAAAAAGTATTTTATTATTAAGTATGTGAAGTCGTCGTAATACTACTTGCTATCAGAGTGGCGCAGCCGGAAGCGTGACATTCTGATAGTGAGGGTGTTACAAAGGTACCAATAAGAGACATGATTTTTGGTTTGGTCCAAAAAAGATGAGAAAGACGAATGCCATGGATTGGAGTGTTGGTGATTGTTGACTCAGAAGCTGTAAGTCAAGGCTCGAGAACAACTTTAAGCCACAAATTTATAACCCAAAAGGAACTAAAAGGGTTAATTGTCAAAGGATCCCTTGACAAATTTCACCAACAATTAAGAAAAATGTTTCATATAGTTGACTCAGAATCAAGGCTGGAAAGTCAATGACTTTTTTGTGATGAATCATGATGGCTAGGGGTAAGTAGTTATTCTTCTGAATTTGGACTGACTTTGAGCAAAAAACAAAAGAATTAAGTCAAATCAAGAGGAAAGCTACATGTTCACTGTCAGACACAGGGTCTCCATTGGAACCCATGTTGTTTTGGATGAAACTCGATATGGAATTGGAGTCAAAATTAATATCAAAATCATTCTCACGGTAATCGGTCGACCATGACATGAATTCATCATCAATGGGTAGGCTAGTCAGGGTCGAAATGTCCATCAGAGTTGGTCCCATTATTCCGTAAGGAAAGTGAAAGTTGTTAGTGACAGGACACCAAAAGTACAGACTAGCCCCTAGTAAAGTAGCAATGTAAGAAAGGTCGAAAGTAGCTAATTCTAGGACATGAATAATGTTTATAGATTCTCAAATCGGCTTATATGTAGGTGAAAGTCGAGACATCCAAGTCAACAAAAAAGGACTCAGATTCCTAGGGTGAGCAGTTCTAAAAACTCGACCAACAATGTATGAAGCCTTGACATTTTTTTTAGAAAATCAAGGATAAATGCTCTTGGGTGATAAAAAGAAAGAATAAACATAATCAATTTATTCTTGAATTTCCAAAGAACTTAAGAAGGAATACAATACTCCATTAACTGAGAATGAAAAAAATACCTGGCAACACTAAAGATTAGAGTTTTTGCATTTGGGTTTGGGGATCTCAAAGCTCCATCTTCATCATAGAACTGCACTGTTTCAGCCACTAATGGAGGAAGAGGAAGGGTTTTATCTCCTTCTTCGCGAGAATGAGAAGTGGCAGCCATAGGTGATGAAGAAGAGAATGCGGTGATGATGGTTGGTGTAGAGGTTGAATGAAAGAGCGATTGAAAAAGTGTGGAAGGCGTGTTGCTCAGAGAGAAAAGGATTAGGGTTTTCAAGAATCAAGTTTCTTGAAAATTGAGGGTGATTTGATTTAAGGAGTAATGATAGAGTGTTTTATTCAACAGAAGTTTCATTAAAACCCAGGACGTTATGCATTCCCAGAAAAGCGCGCGTTATTTTAAATGAAGCGTAACTGTTTTTCAAATTTTAAAGAATCCGAAAAGGTTACACATTCCAGGCATGAGGAATATTAAAACTTCTATTTTAAACAAAATTACAAGTATTAAAAGGAGCAATTTGTTAGTACAAAAAAATAGATTTCTCTCGACAAAGAAGATGTTTCGGTTATCGAAACAAGGACGGGTAAAACTGAAATTAAAGAAAGATGGTACAAGGAGTGTCAAATTCAAAAGGTGGTTATTGTCTTTTCTTGAGCATCAAGGTTTATTTGCTACACAACCATCAAAACTAAGTGGAAAATATTGGTGCGAAATTCGAGGAGCAAGCTGAAAAGACATGGGACTTGAAAATCAAGAGAGACGTGGGTGTCAAAACTTGGAGATCAAGATTCTTCATGGTTAAGACAAAGTCATGATTGAGAAAAAAGAGGAAGTAAGATAGTCGATATCATGCTCTATGACAAGTTCATCTCCATGATCTATAAATAGTAGAAACTCAGAAGAGTTTTAGGACTTCAATCAAGAACATTAGATCATCACATAAACTCATAAAATTTTCAATCTCCACGATGCAATAGAAGAACATGGAGTGCAAGTGCATGTGAGTGTTAGAAGTCAATTTTTTTAATTTGTTTTCTTTTATTTATTTGATTCATTTTTATTTATTTTCTTTGAATTTTGATATTATTTTCCTTTGATCAATATTCTACCATTCCATTATTTTCTTTATTTAATTATTTATTCTTTTGTTGTTTTTTATAATTCTGCCACTAGTAATTTCGACATAAAATGGCCTTGACACCATAATTAAGTAATTCTCAAGTCGAGCTCACTCTTTTTAAAAAAAGTTGTATCTGCTCCCCGATACTTAAGATTTTGATACAAGCTTATTTCAACACTACTTATCAAAATCGACTAAAAAAAGTGAAACAGAGAATAAAACCAGAAAATATCACTACTTATTAAATCTTACATGAATAGTTGAAATTAAAATATAATGATACATATGTATTTCTTTTAAATTGTTTTGTATTATATATTTTTTAATAGCTAATCCTCATCATTTATCCATATATAATTTTGTAATACTAATTTAGTGTTTTCAATCTTATAATATACAATTCTTTACCCTAAGTTAAATAACTTTACTGAGTAAATCCCTATAGTAATCCATGAGATTCGCGTGAATACCTAATGTAGTTCTCAAGATCCCGATTTTTTCATTGTAGTCCTCCAGAAAGAGCTCCGAGCACTCATAATGATCTCTGGACATATTTCGGATGATGAGTCATCACCGGAGCACTTACGTGGTGTTATTTTGTCAACCTGGATGGCTCCAAAACGTCATCGTTTTAGTTTGGCGCCCTTGAGTACAAATAACAACGCCGTTTAGATGACATTTAGCATGAAAAATAGTTTTGTCTCTAATACAAACACTTCACTCATCTCTTCTTCTTCCATCCTCTCACTTCATCTTCGTCTCTTCATCAATGGCGTTACCGTAGGATTCTATTTGCTGGGTTGGAAAGGTTGAGTGAAGAAGTAATCCGACTAAAGACTCTTTTAGTTGTTCCTCTCTTCCACCAGAAACATGAGGTTCCGACCTTGTGATCAGACTCAAGGTAACATTTTTTTTACCTTAGATTTCCAATACAGTGTTGGTTCTTCATGATATGCAAGTTGTTAGTGTAGTTGAGGTTTACTCTTTATGTTGTCATTGTAGTCTTTAAGGTTTAAAGGTTGGTTGGAGTTTTGTGGAATTGCTTTATTTTACCCGAATGAAACAGGGATATGATAAACGATATATGCAGAATTGAAAAAATATGTGTTCTTATGGTGTTGATTTTGCTTTTTTTATAATGCATTAGTAGGCCAACAAAATCTTCTTGTATTAAGTGAAAATTTTGAATTTCTTGCAGATGGAAGAGAGGTTGGACATCATGTTTCATCATGGGGGTAACTTCAAAAAAAATGCAGAAGGGATAATAGTATATTCTCCAAACAACAAGGCCTGTTTAGGTGATCTAAACGCTAATACTCTAGATGTCTTCTTCATACGGAACTACCATAAGGAGCTTGGGTACAATGACATAAAGCATTGCTGGTGGCATGTTCCAGGAAAATGATTGGATAATGGGTTGAGAAACGTAAACAGTGACAAAGAAATAAGAGAGATGGTAATTGTGCTAGGATAAATGAGGGAGTGATTGATGTATATTTCGATGATGGAGTGTCAGTGCCGGAGGTGTTAGAGGGAGGTAACACAATTATATATTTGAATGATGATGGTGGAGAGGGGTGTAATACTACTACAGTTGCTGATGTGAGTCCCCCACTCAATGAGACTTATGCACTCATAGTTGCTCCCACCCCAAATTCTATACCCAATACGAATTGCAAATCCAGTCCCCAACAAAAATAAGACATCTCCATGGCAAACATAACCATTACACTCAAAAATCAATGTTCACAGCACATTCAAAGTCACACAGCCACCACCAATGTCAAGGACTCTAAACCAGCCTAAGATGCCTACACAAAACACTAATCCTCTCAAGACAACCAACCCTCCCAAGACAACCAACCCCCTAAGGCAACAAAGCCCACCAAATTCAACCAGCCCAGTAAGCCCACCAAGCCCACCAGAACCATCCACCACACTAAGCCCACCAGAACCAGCCAGCCCACCAAGCCCAGCCAGACACTAAATCCACCAAGCCCAACAAGAAAAAACTATCCAAGAAATCAAGTATTTTCAAGAGATCCTATACAAGGTCTGCTACTAGAGGATTCAAGAACAAAGTGTTTAACAATGAAGTTCCCTTTGAGGTGTCTTCTGACACCTCTGACAGTGAAGAAGATAGCTTGTTTATGCCAGGCCTTGATGAAGAAAGTTTCTCTAATTCTATAGGGAATAATACTAAGACTGGGAGTAGGATTAGGAGAAACAAGGTACAGACAAATATGCAATCCAGAAATGTTAATCCACTGTATAAAGGAAAGGAGAAGATATTGCTTGAAGACGATGGTTTGGTTCAGGAGGTGAGCGATGATGAAGTTGATCTTGCATTTGTTGGTAGTGTTGCTGAAGGTACGGAGGATGGACTAGACCCAGGTGTTGACTCATATGGCACCAATTCTTAGCACTCGGAGGAGATGAAGACTCCTCCAAATTCAAAAGATGAGCTGGAAGAAGGATATGATTCTGAAGAGGCATGTCCACTGTTTAGAAAGGGTGCAAGATTTGAAGAGCTGCATTTTGAGGTTGGCATGAAGTTTGGAACCAAGTGGAAATTTAGAGAAGCTGTAAGGGAATATACAATTCAAGAGGGTAGAAGCATAAATCTAGTTAAAAATGATAACATAAGGTACAAGGCAGTTTGTAAGGTCAAGGAGTGTCCATCGGTGGCTTATTCATCAAGAGACCATGAGAACACGTGTTGGCAAATTAAAATCTTTAACGATGACCACACTTGTCCAAGAGAGGACAAGAATAAGGCTGCCAACGGAAACTGGGTCTGCAGCAAGCTTGTAAAGAAGGTGAGAAAGTATCCAAATTTTAGACACTACGAGGCTACAACTTATTTTAAGACACGATTTGACTTGATACTAATCAAGAACTCAATCTCAAGGGCTTTAATGGATGCTAGAAGTGTGGTGTATGGTGATGAGAAAGAGCAATATAGGATGGTTCGGGATTATAGTATGACCTTGTTAAAAACCAATCCCGATTCCACTGTGCAAATATATACCACACCACAACCAGATGGTGAAGTTACCTTTGATAAGATGTATGTGTGCTTAAGTGGCTATAAAATTGGTTTCAAGGCTGGCTACCGTCCGTTGATAAGGTTGGATGGTGTATTCCTGAAGACAAGGTTTGGTGGACAGATTTTGTCAACTATCAGATTAGATGCAAATCACCATATCTGTGTAATAGCTTGGGCTATTGTCAGAGTGGAGAATACAGAGACATGAAAATGGTTTCTTGAGTTATTACATCAGGACTTGGGCTACTACAAAGATAATGGCTGGTGCTTCATATCAGATATGCAAAAGGTATGGAGAAATGGTACTTTTTGTGCTAATTTGATTCTATGAGATATTGATGCTTATAGGTTCCATTTGATATGTCATTGTGCTGTTATAAAGATATTGTTGTTAGATGTGACAATAGGAATTGGTAGTGTGATTAGTCAGGGACTCGTATAAATTTGTTACATATTTAATTTCATGAACTTTTATGTGTATGTTGGACAAAGGTTATGGACTTTTATGGGGAGACTGAGTAAAGGTTAGGGACTTTTATGGGGATCAACTAAAGAGTCAGGGATGTATATGTGCATATTAGATGAATGGTTATTTATGTAAATTGATCCATAAAAATGGCAGGGACTGATATCGGTGGTGAAAGAGGTGATGCCTGACGTGCATCATCGTTTTTGCGTCTGGTATTTATGAAAAAATTTTAACAAGAATTGGAAGGACTTACAACTATGGGGTCTTTTGTGGGAATATGTAAGGGCAATAAATTTATCAAGAGTTCAGGGATGGAATGGACAAGATAAAAAGACTAAATGAGGATGCATAGGCATATTTAGATAAGTGGCCAATGGATGCTTGGACCATAAGTTTATTCAGCCATAAACCGAAGTTGGATAGCATATGTAACAATGCATGTGAGGTGTTCAATGCTAAGATCAAGGATGCAAAAGCCAAGCCCATCATAACATTGCTAGAGGAGGTAAGAATGTTTGTTATACAGACCATAGCGAAGAACAAGGTAAAATTGAACAATCACACTGAAAAGTTCACACCGGTTATAAAGAGTAGAATGGAGAAAGTTAGAAAAGAGTCTAAAAATTGGAAGCCTATTTGGATCGGGGATAACGGACAAAAAATTTGAGGTGCATGGACACCTAACTAACCATGTCGTGGACATAGGAAAAAGATTATGTATCTGCCAATTTTGGATGCTTACAGGTAAGTTGCTTGTGTATAACAATTATCTTATGCATAATAATTATCTTAGGCATAACAATTATCTTTGTGTCCCAAGTAATTATCTTTGCTGTATGACTAGGATGCATGGTTGATATGATTGGTTGGCATCTGCAGGTATTCCGTGTGTGCTTTCCTATCTCGTGTGGACAAACAACTAGAGAATTTCTGTCACAGATGGCTAACAATGGAATCATATAGGAAATATATAATCATCATATTCATCCAATTCCTGGTCAACCACTATGAGAGCAAGCAGAGGACTGCAACAGGCCATATACCTCTAAAATCAAGAAGAAACTTGGAAAACTCAAAATGAAAAGAAGGATGGATACAGATGAGAAAGGTGGTTTAGGAACTAAAAAGCCTAAAGTTGATACAAAACTGTTGAGTAACACTGGAGATGGTGTACATCTAAAAAGGCAGTTGGGGACCTTTACCTGCAGCTTCTGTGATGAAAAGGGACATACAAAGAGAGGTTGCAAAAAGAAGAGAGTGGCTGATGCTGCCGCTGCTGCCGAAGCGGCTGAAAAGAAGGAAAAAGATGGAGGACATCCTGTGCCAGAGCAGCAAGTTGAGCAGCCCCAAGATGATGGTGACCAAGGTGATGGAAAAAGCAATCCAGTTGCACAACCCGTGAAGATCGAGATATCTCAGCCAACTGCTTTTGAGGCAGAAGATTCTCAACAGGTAACTTAATATTTATATAATTATGCTTTTGTGATTTAAGTGGACTGTTCAATTATGTGTAATGCCAACCTTTTTTCATATAGGATCCTAGTATGAAAAGGCTTTCATAGTTGTCACCAAGAAGAAAATCCTCTCTACTGACAACCTCTCCAACAGTGAATCCCTTGTAGGGTGCATCTTCAGCAACAACAATAAAATTTGCCAACTTGATGAGTTTGTCCCAACTCCAGGATTTAAACCTCCAAAAAAGAAGAATTGAAGACTTTAGATAAATCTGTACAGGGCCTTCTGTTTTGTGTTATTAGGCTTTTTCAATTGACAATGACTAGATGGTGAATTGTGATCCTTTATGTTTTGTTGTGATGTCTTGCTTTTGAGGAAACTACAGTTAGCAGTTTTATGTTCCTTGGCTGCCTTTTATCTCTGTCATTGGCTGTTTTTTGCTAAACAATTAAATTTATCTTAATACACTATGCTTTGTGATTTTCAATCACTTTTGTTGCCTTCATCATTTACTTTTTTTGGTTCATTTCATGAACAAACATAAAAACAATAATTTCATAGTTAACAACATTTTCATTCCATCAATAAGCACTTTTTTTACATCTATTGCTCATCCTATGAGTACAGAAAATCCACCACCAACTCATTCATCATTTACAATAGAGGATAACTATCAACACTATCAATACAGACACAACTAACACCAATAACTGGGTAATCACTTTTTGCATCCGGACATCTTCCTCCAACCTCCAAAGCCTCCAATCAAAGTTCACCTTCACTTGATAATCATCACCAGAAGATTCTGATTTATCAACATGTTCATCATTCTCAGAATCTGCCTAGACAAAAGCCCACACCATCTCTTTTCACTTGTCTGTAACCAAGAAACGATATAACATGCTCAAACTTCAAACAAGAACAAGAGAAGAATAATGAGGTAAGGACAATCATAACAACACAAGTAATTTTTCTAACCCGCATTATAATTGGGAGAATCATAAAATGGTTTGTTTGGATTTGAATCTGTCCCAGACCATCTGAGAATTGGCCAATAGCCACAACTGCACCATTTTGGCAGCCCCAATCTTATGCTCTTGCTTGGCGTTCTTGTTCGGTTCCAACTAGAAGGAGAATGAACAGAGCTTCCACCTGCAGTGCTACCACCACCCATCATCAACATGAATAAGAGCAACAAACAGAAGAATGAGAAGAGAACGATGAACAAGAAGAAGAGATAAACTTTATGAAAATTTGGGGATTTAGGGTTAAATATAGTGGGAGGGACCAATGTCGATATAAATTGGAAATGAGCCAGCTAAGCTAACCGTTGGAGCCATCCAGCATGGCAAAACGACACCACGTAAGTGATGCGTGATCATCTTTCCTATCTTTTCCTAGTGAATTTGCATTCGAATTTGTTAAGTTTAATCAAGATTTAAGTCCTTTTAAGCCACTATGGATGCTACTTTGAGTCGTGTGCAATTTTATTTATTACAGGTAGTATTCAGGAAAATTTGACAGAGTTCGTGTAGAAGAAAAGGAAGAAAGTGGATGATGCTGTCAACTCTGACCTCCTTTCACTCCAACAAGCATAACTTGAGCTATGAAAGTCCAATTGATGCGGTTTTAGTGGCATTGAAAATATAACTTCCAGAGCTTTCCAAAAATATATAATAGTCTATACTTTTCTTCTGGAATCACTGCCTTGGTGGCACCAAACTTGGGATTTTCCAAGTTTGGCGCCACACTCACTCTAATCCCCATGAACTCACTGCCTGGATGGCGCCAAACTTGGGATACTCCAAGTTTGGCATCAAGATAAAGAAAAAGTGAGTATTTCAAATCCTAGTCCACTTGACCATAAATGATCCTACCTTGACCCTAACCCCATTACAACCTAAATGAAAGACCTCATGATGAATGTATGCATGCGTTGAATAAGTGTTGATTGTTAGAAGAAAATCAAATTTTGGAAAACATGATTAGAAAGGAATTGAGTGAATTGACCCTTAAACACTCAAGTGAATAGAGCGGATACACATCCGGTGAGGGTTCAAAAGTTCAGTCACATGTGTTCACCCATATTATCTATATTCTTGCAAGTTTGAACTCTTTTTGACAATTCAATACAATTGTGGTTTGGACTTAGTCCTTATTACCTAGCTCTTGTGCTTACACGTGCTCTCTTGAGAATTGATTTGTTTAAACTGAGCATTTCCAATTGCTTTAGATAATTGCATTTAGATAGGACTCATATAGTTTAGTTGCATTCAATAAATGTCATAACCCTTAGTTCCTTCTTATTTTAGCATGAGGACATGCTAAGGCTTAAGTGTGGGGAGGTTGACAAACCCCAATTTGACGGTTTGTTTTGCATTGAATTTAGAGTATTTTGATAACCTCTTGTCACATTTAGCCTAGGAATTAGCATGATTTTGTTATCTCTCCCATATTTGTGCTTAAGTGTAAGAACATGCTTTCTAAGCCTTATTTTGATGAATTCTAGTTCTTCTTTGATTCCATAAGATGCCTTGATGTGTTTGCTAGTAATTCCAGGATTGAAATAGGCTAGGCATGGATCAAAGGAAGCAAGGAAGGAAGCATACAAGTGGAGAGAAGCATAAAAAGTCAAAGAAGCAAAGTCAGCCATGCACGCGCACGCGCACAAGGCGCTCGCGCGCACATCGCAGAACTAGCCAGGGACGCGCACGCGTACCGTGCGCACACGCGTCGATGAGTGCACATGACCTCACTAATGCAACACGTGCCTGGCGATTTGAGAGGGTTTCTGAACCCATTTTTGGCGCCAAATTGCTAAGGGAAAGGAATAAAAGGATGAAGGATTAAGGGGAAGGCATCATCATCATCATCATCATGATGATAATCATCACTTTTTGACATATAACCACTTTTAGTTTAAAGTTTTAGAGAGAGAAGCTCTCTCTTCTCTCTAGAATTAGGATTAGGAATTAGGGTTAGATTAGGATCTCATAGTTCTAGGTTTAATTCAAGTCTCCTTCTACTTCTACCTTCAATTGATGATTGCTACTCTTTGGTTCTTCTCTCTATCCCTATTCTCTTGTTGTAATTTCTCTTATTTTGTTTCTAGGTTTTGTAATTGAGATACTCTTGTTCTCTTTATTTCCTTTTAATAATGCAATTTGAGGTAATTCATGATAATTGTGATTTCCTTGGTTGTTGTTGTTGATCCTTTGTATTCAATTGTAGTTAGAATTCATTCTTGTTGTGATTGACTATACTTTTCTTTTGTGCCTTCCAAGTGTTTGATGAAATACTTGGTTGGATTTTAGTATAGATTTTGTTCCTCTTGGCTATGGTAGAGTAATTAGTGACACTTGAGTCATCTAATTCCTTTGTTGATTGATAATTGGAGAGATTGCTAATTGGTTTGGAATGCACTAAATCTAGTCTTTCCTTGGGAGTTGGCTAGGACTTGCGGCTCAAGTCAATTCCTCCACTTGACTTGCCTTTAATTAGTAAGGGTTAACTAAGTGGTAGCAATGAACAATTCTCATCACCATTGAGAAGGATAACTAGGATAGGACTTCTAGTTCTCATATCTTGCCAAGAGCTTTTATAGTAGTTAGTTTATTTCCATTGCCATTTACTTTTCATGCCTCTCATCCAAAACCCCAAAATAACTCATAACCAATAACAAGACACTTTATTGTAATTCCTAGGGAGAACGACCCGAGGTCCAATACTTCGGTTTATAAATTTTAGGGGTTTGTACTAGTGACAAACAACTTTTTGTATGAAAGGATTAGTGATTGGTTTAGAAGCTATACTTGCAACGAGAATTCATTTGTGAAATTCTAAACCGTCAAAAATCCATTCGTCAAAATGGCGCCGTTGCCAGGGATTTGCAATGGTGTTATGTTATTGGTTATTGTACATATGTGAATAGTGTAAATAGTTTGTCTTTTGCTTGTTTACTAAGATTTTGTTAGTTTTATTTTGTTTTTCCATAATGAATTCTCACTTTGGCTATGAGTTTGGCTCTAATTGTGTTGTAGGGAATGTGAACTTCAATGCTAACATGTACCAAGGATGGAACACTCCAAGATGGGAGGAGCCTCAAGGAATTGATCACCCCTATTGGCATCAACCTCCGGACACTTATAGGTATAATTCTCATCCTAATGCATGTCAATTCAATGGCTATGGTGACTCCTTTTATGACAATCAACCACCACCATATGCCTATGAATCTTATCCTCAACATGATGCTCAACCATACTCGCAAGCCCCTTTCTACCAAGTACCTCTATGTGACCCTTACCCATCATATAATCAATCACCCATACCACATCCTTGTGATCATTATGAGCAAGAACCTTTAGAACCACCACAACCTTATCAAGATTACTACCATGAACCACCTCAACCCTCACCATCTCCATACCCTTACCAAGAAGAACCACCTTCCTACCATGAACCCTCTCTCCAAAATAATAAACCTTCCTATTCACCCCAAGCCCCAATAGACGATCCCCTCACTTTGTTACTCCAAGGACAAGAAGCCATGAAGCGGGATACACTTGAGTTTGTGACCAATTTGACCAAGGTGGTGCACACTTTAGCCCACCAATGCTTGAATACTCAAGGTACTTCCGTGACCACATGTGAAAAGTCAAAAGAAGAGCAAAGCATGAAGGAGAAATTAGAAAATTCGGTGGAGAAGGAGGAGTCAAATTTTGTATTGGAGCAACTAGAGGAACCTATAATCATTGAAGAAAAGGAAGAAGTGGTTGAAGATTTAGGAGATGTTGAAAGTCCAAGGGAATGTAGCATCATGGAGCACTCTTCCACGAAGCTTGATATTGATGCTGAGGAGGGTGCGCAACCTCCAAGGCATATCATCGTTGGAGACTTGGAAGAGGCTTATCAAGAGATGGATTCAATCATGGATGAATTTCTCTCTACAATGGAATCCTCTCCCATTGGACATGGAGTTGAAAGTATAAAAGAGTGTGCACAACCTCCCATACCCTTGGTGAGCAATGAGAAAGAGAGCTACCAAGAGGAAAACGTTGTTATGGTGTATATCGAAATTGAAGAATATGAAGAGGTTGACCAAGAAATGGATTTATTCATCAATGAATTTCTATCCAAAATTGAACCACCTCTCATTAGGCAAGAAATCAAAGTTCTTGAAGACAACGCCAAGCTATGTGAAAAAAGGGGAAAGGTTGAAATCAAGGAAGCTCGCAAAGAGGTGGAAATACACAAAGAAGAGCACAAGGAAGTAGACCTTGCATTGTCTAAGTGTGGGGAGGTCTCCCTTCCCGAGTCACCATCCAACACAACATTCAAGTGGGTAAAATTCTTATCCATAAGCTTCACTTTCTCACTTGAATATGGTTTGATTGAAACGGATGGACAACTTAGAGCTCTTTGTGGAATTAAAGGCAAGAATAAGTTGTGTAGTGGTTGCCAGTTAGGAATTAGGCTCATTAAGGTCAAAGTTTCAAGGCATAGGAACAATGATTGGAAGAATATCACATTGCATGGGTCTCAACAGAAGGTTTGGTATGTTAAAGAGAATTCTATATGTCAACAACCGCCCGGAAAGAAAAAGTATGAAGATCAAATCGAAGATGGGTGTGAAGATAAGATATAGGATCCCGGTTCGCTATATGAAGACCAACTATGGGGACTCATATCTTGGGTAGAACTGTGCCCGAGCTTGATGACTATGGTTGGAAATTCTGTCAACCAATTGAGAAGCAAGGATCCTTGGAGATTCAAGGATGAGTACAAACATAAGCCACCATGACAATAAGCATCTCAAAATGTCCAACTTAAGGACTTAAACTAAAAGTGCTAGGTGGGAGACACCCCACCATGGTAAACTCTTTCCACTCTTCTAAATTTACTTAATAAGTGATTTGAGTTACCCTTGTAGGTAGATGTTCCATACAAATTTGTCTGTACAACTTAATTGTTAGCTTAGTCACATGCATGTTGTGTTTAGTAGTAGATGAATAATATCAAAAATTGCATTTTTGTGAATTGTATGATGGTTGAGTGAATAAGAGTTGTGAACACTAAGGGGAGCACCCAGCAAGCCTTTTCTGAAAAAAAAAAAAAAAAAAAGAGAGGGCGTGGACGCGCGCGCACAACGTACGTGTATGCGTCTTGGTGCGGATGCACCACGAGCCACACTCCCGAGAGTTGGGCCTCACTTGGGCAAACATTGTGCCTTGAGCCCAACCTGACCCACGCGGACGCGCACGGCGTGCGGGCGCGCCGACTGTTAGATCCTGGAAGTTCGCGCGGACGCGCACCTGCCGCGTCCGCGCTGATTTGCTGCTGCAAATGATTGGGCCAAACCCCAGAGAGTTAAGCCATTTCTGGGCTAGCTTTAGGCCCCAGGCCCAACCCGATCTGCGCGAGCGCATGCATTGCGCCAGCGCGCCATTTCACAATTCCTCAATGTACGCGGACGCGCATTTACCGCGCGCGCGTCTTTGCATGTGGCCACCAATCTAGGCCACGAACCCGAGAGTCGGGCGTGCCTCAAGCCCATTCTAAGCCTCAGGCCCAATCTCATGGGCGCGTGCGCGCACCGTACGCGCACGCGCCCCTGCCTAATATGCCACCCCACGTTAGCGCGCACTGCACGCTCACGCATGAATCTCCCTTTTCCCCAATGCGCGCGGACGCGTACATGCCGCGTGCGCGCAGGTCTGGTGCGCGACTCCCAGGCCAGTCTCCAGAGAGTTAGGCCTGAGTTGGACCAACTCTAAGCCCCTAGCCCAACTCCATGCACGCGTGCGCGCACGGTACGCGCACGCGTCCTTTCCTATTTTGCTCACCCCCGCTTAAGCGCGTTGTACGCGCACGCGTAGGGCCCACGTTCTCTCAATGGACGCAAACGCGCACGTCGCGCGCACGCGCGGACTCGAATTTTCACTTACCCCAGAGACGCGAGCCCCAGCGCATTCGCGCACCCCAACCCCCTTTCCCTCTAACGTTCCATTTTCCCCTCCCACCATTCTTCACCTTCCTCCTCTCCTGACCGACCAACCTTCGGCGAGCGCTCCGCCACCATCGCCGCCGCCGCCATCACTGCCTTCCCCTCTTCTCCCTCCCCTTCTCTCTTACTCCTCTGTCCTCCTCTTCCTCTCCCCCCTCTCACCGTCCCTCCTCCCCTCAGTTTCTCAAACTTCCACCGCGCCACCATCTCCGCCGCCGCGCCATCATCACAGCCGGCAACTCGCCCTCAACCTCTCTCTCCCTCTCACCCACCCATTTCATCTCGGCCGCCGCAGCAACTCTCGCCGCCGCTCATCTGCCATAACCGCCACCGTTGACGGCGGCGCGAATTCTGATTCTGTGGCCCTACTCCCGAATTCCCTTTCCATTCCTAGTTCCCTTCTGCCCCCAGGTTCTTACGCAACTTACACCTTTCTGTTTTTCTTTTAATCATCTGTTTCTGTTCGTTAGTCTATTGCATGTTAGTTAGTTAGGCTTAGAAACTTTGCATGTTAGGTTAGATAGAAATAATTGCGGTTAGGTAGCTAGGGCTGGATAGAGGATTCTAGGCCTGATAAGTGCTCCGTATGTGCTTACTTGCTGTCTGTTTCTCTGAATATTGTTTGCTGATTTTGGACTGTTTTTATGCTTTTCTTGTCGACTGAATGTCATACAACCACTGCTTTGCCTAATTGATGTTGTTTTCCATGCTAATTGTGCTAACTTGCTCTCCGGGAACGTCCAATTTTAAGCCGGAATGCTGCCCGATTTTCAAGGAAATTAATTTCACTTTGGTCTTTATTTCAATTTTGGGCAAATTTCCACTTCCTTTTGACTTCCCGGACTTGCATCGATCATCGTGAACATAAAGCACAACTTTTCTTTTCATTACGCATAAATATCATCATATCACTAACCTACTTTTCTAACTTACTAACTTCTTTACCCTTTTCACTTCCACTCACCTTTAACCACCTTTAACAAATTCCTTCAACTATATGATGATATTATTGCCTTTTGAATATGAGTTGTTGACTTTAATGAAGCTTGCATTTTTTTGGTTTACTTGTTCACTTTTGCATATTCAGGGCAACATCATGATTGCTCTTTGATATTTGTATCCTGAACATGCCTTCTTTGTTACATGCTAAATGTTTTATATATTCTATCATATTTTTCAGGATGTCGGATAGAGAAAAAGCTATAGCATCTGCTTCCAAAAAAAGGAAGCGCTCCAAGACCCCTACACCCCCACCATCTGCTAACTATGCGAGGAACCCGCTGAATGAGGAGGAGAAAGAAAATCAGTTACTTCCGTCCACTGATCCAACCAAATTTCTGAATCTCTACTGCGAGCTACGCCTCTCCCGTTATGCAAAGAAGAATCTGAATATTGAGAAGAAGCTGAATCTTCCCAATGATGTGAGGCGTGCCATAAACGCCCGTATTTCTGAGTTGGGCTTGGATTTCGTCGATAGGGACTTGGGACGGATTAACATCTCGTGGGTCAAGGAATTTTACTGCAATTTCTTTCGACCGGGCTTGGATTCGGTATTCTTGAGGGGTAGAGAGATTATGATCACTGAGGATGCCTTGAGGGATGCACTGCTCTGCGGAGTTGGCACTCCTGAGACTTGTGCCTACCAGCAGGCAGAGGTAGCTCTCCTCTCCATGACTTTCGACTATGAGGCACTTAGGCGCGTGATTGCTACAACAGATGCTACTTGGGTAATGGATTCGAGCAACACAAAGCCCAAGGGCATGCTATTTGCACATCTGACTAGGGAGGCTAGGACTTGGCAACAAATATTTGCCCACTATGTCTTCCCTACCACTCACTTTTCGGAGATTCCGATGGATATGCTGGTCTTGATTGGGTGTGTCATGGAGGGGAAGGAAGTATATTTTCCCCGACTGATTCGGCATAGCATGTGGAGAGCTCATATTCGCGGCTTGTTACCGTTTCCCACACTGGTTACTAGCTTAGCTGAGCTAGCTGATGTCCCGTGGGAGGACGATGACGTGACACCACCACCTCCGGATGACGACGACAAGGGAGTTACTATTCCCTGGGGTGTGTGGGTGCACGAGAGGCCCCCGACCAGCCGCCGTTCTCGAGCTAGAGCGGCAGTCGAGGCAGCTACACCATCTCCTTCGACAGCAGCCCCACCTCCTTCAGCACCCGAGCCCACTTACCTACTGGTTCAGCGTCTGTTTCGGTTCTTGGAGCGCGAGAAGCTTCATGTCAGACGCCGACTGGATCGGATGGATCAGGCACTCATCTCCCTTGGCGCTGAGTTACCTCCGCTTCCAGACTCTCCGACCTCCGATGAGCAGGATCATCAGGAGGACGACGCGGAGGCACCGGTTCAGCAGGATGCCCCTGACACTACAGAGCCACCACAGACTCAGGAGGAGCCGGTCCCACAGCCACAGTCAGAGCCAGAACCTATCGTTGTACCTCCCACGGATCCTCCGGTTTAGCATCGAGGACGATGCTTGGTTTTAAGTGTGGGGAGGGCACCGGTAGCATTATTTGGGAACCGGTGAACTTTTCGGCCTAGTTATCTCATTTTGCACATCTTTGTATATATTTTGATGCATTTCTAGTTTGCTTTGGATATTTTTATTGCTTATTTTGGATTTTAGATATTTTGATGCTTTAGGATATTTTTAGATGTTTTGGGTGATAGATCCCGTACTTTTAGTTGGATTCTTCTTTATACATTTTGTTTATCTTTGTTTTTAGTTTGTAGTTGTGATTAGAAATCATACTTTGGATTGCAAATATTTAGTCACCCTTTTTGCATAACATATTGGTTTTAAGTGAAAAAGGAAAGGGTGAACTAAGAAAATTTTTGAACTTTTCAATCACAACAATGCTTAGTCAAACATTGAGATTTTTCAAGAAGTTTAAATATAGGACATTGACCCAATTGATTGAAAGAGAATTTTTGAAACTTGCTTGAATTTCATACCTTGTGAAGCATGTATTGAATTGAGAACACAAGCTTGTGAGACTTGAGCCTATTGATGTGGTTACATTTTATAACCACTTATTTTTCATTCTTGTGTGAAATTGTTCTCTTTCCACGATTGTGATCCTTGATTTGCTTGATTCTATATATTCGTTTATTTCTTGTGTTTGTGCATTTATATGATTGAGGCCATTCTTTCATTAGCCACTTACCCAAATAGCCAACCTTTTACTCCCCATTGTTAGCCAATTTTGAGCCTATGCTCAACCCACTTATTCTTATCTTAGCACATTACAAGCCTAAGGCGGAAAACCAATGAAAAGTCCTTGTTTGGATCTTTGATTGACCTAGGCTAGTGAGAGTGTTTTATTATTCAAAGCTGGTGAGGCTTGGGAACATTGGATGGGATAAAAAGGGGCAGTACACTTTTATGTTTAAGAATTGGGCACATATTCATGTATTGATTAAATGTAGAGAACTTATGCATTGATGTTCTCGTATTTAGTTTGAAAGAAGAAAAAGAAAAAAATATATATAAAGAAAAAAAATGATGAGGAAAAGAAAAGAAAAAAAATGTATATAGAAAAAGAAAAAAAAAAAGAGAAAAGCAATAAAGGGGACAAAATGCCCAAAGTGAAGCTCAATAAGAATCAATGCATAAGTGTTGTGAAATGAAAAGAAAATGCATGAGTATGTAAGAAAAAGTGAAGAATGGGTAGTTAGAATAGCTTGCATTTGTATAAGTCATTAAATAGGTTAGGTGGGAAAGTCTATGCTAATCAAAGATTCAAATCCTAGTCCACTTGACCATAAATGATCCTACCTTGACCCTAACCCCATTACAACCTAAATGAAAGACCTCATGATGAATGTATGCATGCGTTGAATAAGTGTTGATTGTTAGAAGAAAATCAAATTTTGGAAAACATGATTAGAAAGGAATTGAGTGAATTGACCCTTAAACACTCGAGTGAATAGAGCGGATACACATCCGGTGAGGGTTCAAAAGTTCAGTCACATGTGTTCACCCATATTATCTATATTCTTGCAAGTTTGAACTCTTTTTGACAATTCAATACAATTGTGGTTTGGACTTAGTCCTTATTACCTAGCTCTTGTGCTTACACGTGCTCTCTTGAGAATTGATTTGTTTAAACTGAGCATTTCCAATTGCTTTAGATAATTGCATTTAGATAGGACTCATATAGTTTAGTTGCATTCAATAAATGTCATAACCCTTAGTTCCTTCTTATTTTAGCATGAGGACATGCTAAGGCTTAAGTGTGGGGAGGTTGACAAACCCCAATTTGACGGTTTGTTTTGCATTGAATTTAGAGTATTTTGATAACCTCTTGTCACATTTAGCCTAGGAATTAGCATGATTTTGTTATCTCTCCCATATTTGTGCTTAAGTGTAAGAACATGCTTTCTAAGCCTTATTTTGATGAATTCTAGTTCTTCTTTGATTCCATAAGATGCCTTGATGTGTTTGCTAGTAATTCCAGGATTGAAATAGGCTAGGCATGGATCAAAGGAAGCAAGGAAGGAAGCATACAAGTGGAGAGAAGCATAAAAAGTCAAAGAAGCAAAGTCAGCCATGCACGCGCACGCGCACAAGGCGCTCGCGCGCACATCGCAGAACTAGCCAGGGACGCGCACGCGTACCGTGCGCGCACGCGTCGATGAGTGCACATGACCTCACTAATGCAACACGTGCCTGGCGATTTAAGAGGGTTTCTGAACCCATTTTTGGCGCCAAATTGCTAAGGGAAAGGAATAAAAGGATGAAGGATTAAGGGGAAGGCATCATCATCATCATCATCATGATGATAATCATCACTTTTTGACATATAACCACTTTTAGTTTAGAGTTTTAGAGAGAGAAGCTCTCTCTTCTCTCTAGAATTAGGATTAGGAATTAGGGTTAGATTAGGATCTTATAGTTATAGGTTTAATTCAAGTCTCCTTCTACTTCTACCTTCAATTGATGATTGCTACTCTTTGGTTCTTCTCTCTATCCCTATTCTCTTGTTGTAATTTCTCTTATTTTATTTCTAGGTTTTGTAATTGAGATACTCTTGTTCTCTTTATTTCCTTTTAATAATGCAATTTGAGGTAATTCATGATAATTGTGATTTCCTTGGTTGTTGTTGTTGATCCTTTGTATTCAATTGTAGTTAGAATTCATTCTTGTTGTGATTGATTATACTTTTCTTTTGTGCCTTCCAAGTGTTTGATGAAATGCTTGGTTGGATTTTAGTATAGATTTTGTTCCTCTTGGCTATGGTAGAGTAATTAGTGACACTTGAGTAATCTAATTCCTTTGTTGATTGATAATTGGAGAGATTGCTAATTGGTTTGGAATGCACTAAATCTAGTCTTTCCTTGGGAGTTGGCTAGGACTTGTGGCTCAAGTCAATTCATCCACTTGACTTGCCTTTAATTAGTAAGGGTTAACTAAGTGGTAGCAATGAACAATTCTCATCACCATTGAGAAGGATAACTAGGATAGGACTTCTAGTTCTCATATCTTGCCAAGAGCTTTTATAGTAGTTAGTTTATTTCCATTGCCATTTACTTTTCATGCCTCTCATCCAAAACCCCAAAATAACTCATAACCAATAACAAGACACTTTATTGTAATTCCTAGGGAGAACGACCCGAGGTCCAATACTTCGGTTTATAAATTTTAGGGGTTTGTACTAGTGACAAACAACTTTTTGTATGAAAGGATTAGTGATTGGTTTAGAAGCTATACTTGCAACGAGAATTCATTTGTGAAATTCTAAACCGTCAAAAATCCATTCGTCAGTGGGATCGACCCTTAATCACCTGAGGAATTACTTGGTACGACTTGGTGCACTTACCGGTTAGTTTGTGAACTTTAAATTTCAGACCAAGTTTTTGACGTCGTTGCAGGGGATTGTTTGTGATTGACAACTACCAGTTGTTTGATTACCTAGATCAAATAATTTTTCTTTTTCAATTAATTTTCTTTTATTAATAAATTCTATTTTCATTTCCATTTCCTTTTTTTTCTTCAGTTTCGTTCCCCTCCCCTGTTTTCCTTTTTTTTTCTTTTTACTTTATTATTTAGTTTCAATTTTAATTTTTCTAAAAAAAACTTTCATTTTTTTATTTATTTTTATTTTAATCATTCAAGTTTATTCTCTTTATTTTATTTTTCTTTTAGTTTTGTTTTTCCTTATATTTTATTTTACTCTCGTTTTTTTATTTTTATTTTTTATTATTTTATTTCTTTCACACAGCCTACCTCACTGGAAATTCTCTATACTTTGGCGTAGAAATTTTCAATTTTTTTTTGTTTTCTGTTTGTTTATGAGCAGGAACAGGAACAAGGAACCCCTTCTATACTTTGATCCTGAACCTGAGAGGACCTTAAGATGGTGTCTACAACAAGCTAGACTCTACAAAGCTAGTGAAAATCTCAGTGAGACTTTTGAAAAGGAAGCTGCAGAGTCTACTATGGATCCCAATCATGTTGTTAATGCTAATGGGGTCAATCAGAATGGGAATAAACAACCTAGAAGGATGCTTGGCTCATACACTGCTCCCGCTCCTGATTTCTATGGGAACAGTATTGTGGTGCCTCCTATAGGTGCAAACGACTTTGAGTTGAAGCCTCAGTTAATCACTCTGGTGCTGCAAAACTATCAGTATCATGGACTCCCGCAGGAAGATCCAAATTAATTCATCTCTAACTTCCTGTAGATCTGTGACACTGTGAAGTCAAATGGAGTGAGTCATGAGATTTAAAAGCTCATGCTCTTTCCATCTGCTGTGAGGGATACAGCAAAGCAGTGGCTTGATTCTCAGCCCGAGGAGAGCCTGGACACTTGGGACAAGATGGTCAATGGATTTCTGACCAAATTCTTCCCACCACAGAAGCTGGCTAAACTAAGGGTGGATGTTCAAATCTTTAGGCAGAGAGATGGTGAGTACCTCTATGAAGCCTGGGAGAGGTACAAGCTGATGTTCAGGAGATGTCCTCCTGACATATTTTTTGAATGGACTAAGCTGGAGAACTTTTATGATGGCCTCTTTGAAATGGCCAAAATGTGTTTGGACAACTCTGCAGGTGGTTCATTGCACATGAAGAAGATGCCTGAAGAGGCTGCTGAGCTTATTGAGATGGTTGCTAACAACCAATATCTTTACTCTTCTGAGAGGAATCCTGTGAACTCTGGGGCTCCTCAGAAGAAAGAAGTCTTGAAAGTTGGATACCTTGGATGCTATTCTTGCTTAGAACAAAGTCATGTCTCAACAGATCAGTAAGCTTACTCAATACTTGAGTGGGATGCAGGTTTCAGCTGTCAGTGCTCAGAATGCACCTCATGAGGCTCTATATGACATGAATGGTGGCTTCATTCAAGGTGAGAATTATGAATATGCTCAATTTTCTCCTGAATAGGTAAACTTTATGGGGAATGCTCCTAGAAACTCCAACAATGATCCATATGCCAAGACCTTTAATCAGGGGTGGAGAAATCACCCAAACCTTGGATGGAGAGATTAACCTCAGAGACAGTAGAATTTAATAATTCTCTGGGCGATTTTAATCAGAATAACTTCAATAACTGCCAGTTCTAATCCTCTCAGCCTCAGCAAGTAACTTCTCAGTCTCAGAAGATTCCTGACTTGAAATCGCTAGTTGCAAGTTTTGTAAAGGAAACCAGAGCATCACTCAAGAACTTGGAGGTTTAGATGAATCAAATAGCCACAAAAGTTGCTGAAATTGATCAAAGGACCACTAATAGCCTTCCTGGTAACATAATTCTAAATCTAAGAGAGGAGTGCAAGGCTATCACCTTGATAAGTGGACAAGTGGCAAGTATGGAAGCACAAGTTACTGAGGAGCCAGTTGAAAAAGAAGTTCCGGAGGAGAAAAAGGAGGAGGTTGAACACGCCCCACCTAGGCGTGCAGGCAATCCTTTTCCAGTCACTCTTGACACACATCCGACATTACTAAATCTCCTGAATACAAGCCTAAGATGCCATATCCTCAAGGACTTCAAAAGGAGACCAAGGAAAAGCAGTTTTCAAGGTTCTTGGAAGTTTTCAGAAAGTTACAAATTAATATTCATTTTGCTTAGGTTTTGGAGCAAATGCCTCTCTATGTCAAGTTCATGAAGGAGTTGTTATCAAAGAAGAAGCCTTTAAAGGGAGATAAGACAGTGGTCTTGATCAAGGAATGTAGTGCCATAATTCAGAATAACTTGCCAAGGAAGATGCCAGATCCAGGGAGCTTTTAAATTTCATGTACCATTGAGAGCACTACCTTTGAGAAAGTCTTATGTGATCTGGGTGCAAGCATAAATCTAATACCCTTGTCTGTGATGAAGAAGTTGCAAATCCAAGAGGCACAACCCACAAGGATAGCATTACAAATAGCAGACAAATCTCTAAAGCCTGCATATGGATAATTAGAGAATATCTTAGTCAAAGTGGGTAAGTTCTTCCTCCCAACAAATTTTATAATTCTTGACATGGGGGAGGATGAAAATGCCTCCATAATTTTAGGAAGACCATTCCTAGCCACTGGGAGAGCTCTAATTGATGTAGAAGTGGATGAATTAGTGCTTAGAGTGCATGATGAGCAACTGATCTTTTATGTCTTCAAAGATATGCCTTCACCAAGTGAAGAGAAGAGGTGCATGCAGACTAAGTTTATTGATCCAAACATTCCAGAACCCCTGACGATGCACCACAAGATCTACAGCTCAAAGCTCCTTTGGTGGCAATCAACAAAATTCTTCCTGACATAAAACCTAAGTTTGGTGTCGGGAATGCATCATCCACCAAGGAGGAAGTTCACAAAATGAAGAAAGTACCCAGAGGATGGAGAAACAAAAAGATTCTCACTGAAGACTTCTCCCCAGGAATGAAGGTGGTATTCACTGCAAGCCCAATCCTGCCTCATACAGTGAATAGGATCCTGTCTCTTGAGCATGTAGAGTTGATCCATGAGAGCACATGAAAGAGATTCACAGTGAGGGGTGATGAGCTAAGCCTCTATGATCACCCTCCTCCCTAGTAGAGCTGACTGTCAAGCTAGTGACGGTAAAGAAGCACTTGTTAGGAGGCAACCCAACTACTAGTATCCTTAGTTTTGCAGTTATTTTGGTTTTAGTTTTATGGTTATTTTGATTTTAGTGTTATAGTTATTTTAGTTTTGGTTTTAATTACTTTATCTCAAATTTCTAGAGTTTTTCTCGTTTTACATGTGCTTCAATTATGCAGAATGTTAAAAGTAGGAATAGGAGCAATCAGAAGGAATTTTCGACACCCTGGAGGCGTTTGATATGAATTGGGTGGCGCCAAACTTGGCCAAGTTTGGCACCACATATGAAGTAAATTGGAGCCATTGTGCCCTGGAGAGGTGGCGCCAAACCTGGGCCTTCCAAGTTTGGCGCGAGGAACAATGTAATTGGAAGAAAAGCTCTGGAGGGGTGGCGCCAAACATGGGAATCCCAAGTTTGGTGCCAAGTGATGCGTGCATATTGAAGAATCTTGCAAGGGGTGGCGCCAAACTTAGATTTCTTGAAGTTTGGCGCCACCTTCCAAAAAATAATAATAATAATAATAATAATAATAATAATAATAATAATAATAATAATAATAATAATAATAATAATAATAATAATAAGGGTGGCACCAAACTTGGTCCAACCCAAGTTTGGCGCCAAGAGGTTGCATTCATTCGAGATCAGCGGAGCCAAACTTCACTTTTTCTAAGTTTGGCTCCACCAAATTTCCCAAAAAAATAATTAAAAATAAAAAAAAATTTAATTTTAACCTCTCTTGTCTTTTTATAATTTTTTTCTTCTTCTGCAATAATTTTTGTTTTTACTCATCCGTGCACTTTTTATGTCCCTCCTTGTTTTCAGTTTTTCTTTGCTTGGGGACAAGCAAACTTCTAAGTTTGCTGTTGTGGAGCGTGCTCTCTATTTATCTTATCGTTAATGGCACCAAAGGGAGGCAAATTATCTTCACAGAGGAGGATAGCTTGAGGAATGAGATGGCCACCAGGATAACTGAGGTGGTTGAGTTTCTTTCATTCTATTCCCCCTTCCGTTCTTATTTTGTTATCTCCTATTTTCTGTTGCTTTGTTTATTATGTTTGCCTGCATGATCTTTAGTATTTTCAGTTCTTAGGTTTTAGTTTCATTCTGTTGTTTGTTTTTAGTTGAAAATTTTGTCTCATGTACCACTCACTGAGCTTGAATTTAAAAAATAAAAAGAAAAAGAAGTGATGTATTGCATGAGAAATTGAGTTATGTTTAAGAGTAGTCTTATTTATTTAAATGTGGTGGTATTATCTGTGATTCTAAATGCATGATATGAACAGTACATATTTGAATTGAATCAAAGGATGTTGATGCATGAGGAATAGGAATTTAGAAAGCTATTATAAATTCTCTGAATTAAACAAAACCTTAATCCTTGAAGCAAAAGAAATAGCAAAAATAAAAAATAAAAAAAGCAAGATCTAAGGCTCTGAGTATCAATGGCTAGGAAGGTCAAGTATGATTAAAAGCTCAAAGAGTTGTTTTACTAGCCATATGCTTGTGGTGTGAATGTGTCAAGCAACCCTTGAGACAGAGTACTAAGAGTCGAGATCAAGTGCAACTAACAGAGTATGCCAAAGGCTTTGAGCACCACTGTTTGGGAGTAAGTAAAAGAAAAATCATAACTCAAAGAGAGTTTTCCAGTTAAGTGCTTGTAGTATTTTTGTGTCAAGTAAAGCTTGAGACAAAGCATTTAAAGTCACGGCCAGGCTCAAGGTGCAAAGCACCAAAGAAAAGAGGATGAAAAGTTGCTGTGTTCAAGGATTAACGCGAAGTAAAAAAGGCAGCAAATTCATAATACTATACGGATTCGTAACATTCCTCAGATTCAAAGGATAGTGAGATGTCTAAACTATTCAGAGTTTTAGTGTTATAAACCCCACTTTGAGATAGACAGGAGCGTAATTGAGTACTCACCTCTCATGCAAATTCACATCCTAAGTTTGTATTAGTTTTGGTTGCTTGAGGACAAGCAACAATTCAGGTTTGGTATTGTGATGTGTGAGCATCTTTCCTATCTTTTCCTAGTGAATTTGCATTCAAATTTGTTAAGTTTAATCAAGATTTAAGTACTTTTAAGCCACTATGGATGCTACTTTGAGTCGTGTACAATTTTATTTATTACAGGTAGCATTCGGGAAAATTTAACAGAGTTTGTGTAGAAGAAAAAGAAGAAAGTGAATGATGTTGTCAACCCTTACCTCCTTGCACTCTAACAAGCATAACTTGAACTATAGAAAACCAATTGACGCGGTTTTAGTGGCATTGGAAAGCTAACTTTCAGATTTTTTTAGCAATATATAATAGTCTATACTTTTCTTCTGGAATCACTACTTTGGTGGCGCCAAACTTAGGATTTTCCAAGCTTGGCGCCACACTCACTCTAATCCCATGAACTCACTGCCTGGATGGCGCCAAACTTGGGATTCTCCAAGTTTGGCGCCAAGATGAAGAAAAAGTGAGTATTGCATGCGGTTGAAGTGGCGCCAAACTTGGCCCAGCCCAAGTTTGGCACCAACCTTAGTGAATTTGGTAGTCCCCACGTCCAATGCACGAGCCAGCACAAAGATTTTATTAATTTTTTATTAAACTTTATTTTATTTTAGAATAGGAAAAGATATTATTTAGTTTTAGAAAATATATTTTACATTTATTAGGATTAGATATAAAAGAGAAAAGATTCAGCCATTCGGGATTTCTTCTCCTTGACGCACCTCATTCTACAGTTTACAGCTTTTTTTCTAAATCTTAGTTTTCTCTCTAAGGCATGAGCAACTAAACCTCCACTGTTAAGGCTAGGAGCTCTGTTTATTGTATGGATTAATATTATTAGTCTTCTATTTTAATTAATGTTCTGAGTTAAATTTCAAAAATTTGTTTTCATTCTTCTTCTTAATGATTTGGGTAGATCGGAAGAATAACCCTTATTCTATTTTAGTTCTTGTGAACCTTGGAAAAGCAATTTACTTGAACAACAACTTGAAAATAATTTCTCCTAAATCACTAATTATCTGGACTTAACGGGATACGTGGCATATAATCCTCTTATATTTGGGTAATTAGAGTTTCTGTGGCACATAAACTAGAGTTGGACTTAAACCTCTAATTAAAATTAAGTGACCAAGGAATTGGCGGTTAACTAGGTTAGAGGAGACTAAATTGCTAAGGAATTAGGGTTTAGTCACATATAGTTTGCCATGAATTGAATCTTGCATGATTAAAATGGTTGATAGGAAAAGTTAATCCAGAAGTTAAACAACTTCGAAATCTTAACTGTTTTCTCTTATATATTTCACAACCCATTTACTGCTTGCTTTCTAATTCTCTAAATTTACTGTTTAATGCAATTAAACTTTCAAAACACTATTTTCTGCTTGTCTGACTAAGCATTTCACTCAATCATTGTTGCTTGATCCATCAATACTCGTGGGATCGACCCACACTCACCTGAGGTATTACTTGGTACGACTCAGTGCACTTGCCGGTTAATTTGTAGACTTTAAATTCTGCACCAGTAAGCGCTCCGGTGATAACTCATCACTAAAAATATGTTCAAGCAAGGACCACTATGAATACTCAGAACTCTTTCTAAAAGACTACAATAAAAAAATCAAAATCTTAAAAATTACATTGGGTATTCACGTGAATCTCAAGAACTACTAATCGAGATTTACTCTACCCTTACCATAATAGAATCTTCAATCTTACACGCAATGCCTTTAGCAATAAATTATTTAGTTCTGGTTTATGGCCGTTTGTCCTGTTTAATTGAAAAACACCAAAACCCCCGGGGCCAAAAATAAAATGTCGGGATACTTTAGCACTAATCCTCATATATACTATAGAAGAAAATAGAATCTTTTTTTATATTAATTTATTACCACAAATATTTAAGAAAAGAGAAAAAAATATTATAATAATAATAATAATAATAATAACAATAATAATAATATTATTATTATGTTTATTATTATTATTATTGTTATTATTATTATTATAAAACCGCTGCTAATTAAATTCTAACAGTATAGCAGCGCCAGCATATTTCATTGCATTAATCGCGGCCAAATTTCTATTTACAGCTATTTGCGTAAACTGCCGTTAAATTCCTGCCGCTATTTGTTGGATTTTTTGCCGTGAATTTTGATATGTTGAATATTATCCAATTATATTTATTTTATTAGATATATATTATATTTAAATATTTAATATATGATGAAGTAATTTTTTAAATATAGTAATGTATAAATAAAAATATGATTAATATATTTATTAACTTGAGATACAAGATACCAAGAACGTGAGTATAAATTTATAATTAACTTGAGATCATACTAAAAAATGGAAGAGCATATAGATATACAGTGAAGAAAAGGTTGTTAATGGGTATATTGTATGAGAACATCTCTTTCAGCAAGAGCAATCAAAAATCATGTGATGACATTTAAATGAACATGTTCTATGCTATGCTTTTTACGGGAAATAACGTTATAACAAGCCATGACACGAGTCAAGCTAAGTAACAACATCATGTGTTATTTATATGTTAATGTAAGTTATTGTTAGCGTGTGCAATACCTCTTAGGTAGACTAGGATAATGTATAAAAATACGACCTATACCCGGTAACTACTCATATGATATTACCATTGAATACGAAATCATGGACTACATATTTTCTTTTACATGATTACAACGAGTGTTTAATTACTTATTATAGAGGGAGGTGTTGAGAATTTAGAATGCAAAAATGATGATGATAATGCACACATGGATGGTGATTACGAATCATAAATACACAATAATGCACCCACTTTCCTTGTTGCTACTCGTAAAGTGTATGGGAAAGCTCATTATTAAATCATTTGACTTTTCTCTTAGATCCAATTTCATTTCAAAAACCCATAAATTAACGGTTCCGTACAAATATTTTTTTTAACTAAATTTAATTAAATTGATATAAGTCTAATTAAACAAATGCGAATATTTTCATCTTTACATTTTTTTAGTATAAAATTTTTATTAAAGAATACAAAAAGTTATTAATATAACACAAAAATTTTATACATAGTATAAAATTTTACACAAAATATAAATTTATTGATATAACATAAACTTTTTATATATAGTACAGAAATTTTTATACATAGTACATAACACATAAAATTTTTGTTAGGAGCATAATTTGTTAGTTGTGAATCAATGTTCTAGACGTATGGTCTTTTAAAACTTTTTGTTTGCATAAAAAAATTTTGTGCTGTGTGCGAAAAGAATTTATGTATTATACACTAAAATTTATGTATTGTATGTACTTTGTTAGTTGGATATCAACATTAGATATGTAGTTATCCTTTAAAAATTTTTCGTGTTGGGCACTAAAATTTTTTAATTATGCATATTTTGTTGGTTAAGTATTAATATTCTGGATATGTAGTCTTTTAAATTATGTGCTATGCATAAGTTTTTTTTACTGTGTATCAAAATTTTTGTACCGTCAATCAAAATTTTTGTGTCCTAATTTTGTGAACATATATAGAAGAAAAATATAAAAAAGAAAACGATAACAATGATGATAATAATAAAAGATGAGAAAAAAAAGAAAGAAAAAAATAAAACAAACAGAAAAAGACGCGACTACGATAATGTTATTGAAAAAAGAAGATGACGATGATGTTGACAATAAAAGAGAAGAAAGAAGAGGAGAAAGAGGAAGAAGAAGTAGTAATAGCGACAGCAACCATGCGTATATACATACCTTCGAAAAAGAGGCATATTATGACTATGTTTAAAAAAATTTGGGCGCCTAACTTTATTGATAAATTGATACTTTTTTTCGTTTATGAATAATGGTCTTCAATTAAAACTTCATTTATATATAAATAGTTGTAATAAATAATTATTAGAACGACACAATTTTTAAAAAAATATTGTTTTGCAAAAATATTTACTTATTAAATTATGAAATAATTATTTCAATTTAATAAAAATCATTGATATAAATATAATATAGAAATAATTAATTAATATTACATTAAATTTTTCAAATAAGAAATATTTTTTAATTTGAAAAAAAATATTAATATTAACTAAAAAATAGTTATTCACAAATGAAATCAATAAAATAATTTTTAAACATTAATTATATGGGTAATATACATTAACATTTTTTATTTATTCATCAACATTTCATATATTTACTTTTCTTAATTAGTGCATATTACATTGAATATACATGTATATATAAATTAGAGTTTTGCTAACGAGCATACCCTAAGAAAAAATTTATACTATTCAATGATAATGAATAATAAAAGAAAAGAAGTTTAAAATCATGGCAGAAAATATATTTTTATATTCTCACAGCGAAAACTCATAATAATTAATATATTTTGTTTAAAACATATTTTTTCAAACCTGAAATTAAAGTATTCTCTAACTGCAAGTACGGTGGTCACCGCCTAATCTTGCAGGTTGATCAGCACAATTAAGAATCCTCGGATTCGGGTTTTAAATAAAGTCGAGCCTGTGGTAGTCTATAGATTAGGCTGCAGTTATGTTTTGATTAAGTTGATTTATGGAGTTAACCAATCTTAGGTTAATTTGGTTGGCATAAAAACTAAATAAGCTACAAAGTTTTCTGCCTACATTCTACGAGTAATCTACATGTCAAATTCTTTTATGAAAATATATCATTCTATTTTTATTCTCAGTCAAACATATTCCCTTAGTATTCACAATCATTTAAAAGATTAAGAAAATTCAGAAAATATTTGACTTAAATTAATTATGTGTTATTGTATAAAATTGACAGTACAAAAAAAAAAATCAATCTCAATTTTATTATATTATAATTAAGAATTTTCTTTTTGGTCATGCTATTATAAACTATTTTATATACTCTAAGAGTAATTATGTTTCATCATTTATATGTGTGAAATAAGTGCAATAAAGATGGGTTTAATATAATATAAATGTGCATAAGGGAATATATGAAAAAAAATTAAACGATATGTAATGTAACTAAATTAAACCCTAATAATATAAGAAATTTATACTAAAATTAGTTATTAGATATATTAAAAATAAATATATACACAAATATATAATAATTTATTTTATTAATTAATTTAAATAAAAGTTTTGTTAGGTAGACAATAATTTTTGTGAATAATAAGACCTAAAATTGATCAAATAAAATAAAAAAATACTCCACTCCTAAATTATTATCTAAACTCTAATATTAGGATAACCATCCACACACTTAATAAATTAAACATCTAACATATCTATTATTTATATTATTTAATATTATTATTGTTTACCTATTCTTTCCTTTTATATATATTAGTTTAAATCTATAATGAGAAATCAAAATCTTACATTCATCAAAATAGTACTTTCTAGAATATCAATAACATACATAATCTATTTAAAAAAACAACAAACAACAACAATTAACATATACATGATGAAATTATTGTTTGAATGAAGATGAAATGAAGAAAAACTAATTGAATGTAAACATTTGAAAACCCTAAAACCTAGGGTGAGAAACTCTTAAGAAGAATAATAAGTGATAGTAATAGTATAGTAGTAGCATGCAGGTAGTAGGTTTCAACACTTTAACAGCTCACAAGCACGGTTACCCAACAATGATGCCACATGCACACACAACTCTGACACGTGTCAGGAGAATATGCAACCACGTGTCCAAGAAGCAGGGAGGGGCATGTGGGCCCGGGGCAGAGGGGGATGGTGACCGTAGAAAAAAGGGGCAGTGGCTGTGTTGGTGCAAACCTGGCATGAATGGGATCGGGTGCCCTCATCATTTCCATGATGTCACAATAATCCGTTTAACTTAACGCCGTTAAATAGTTGTGCCGTTAACTGCGTAGCTGGACGCCACTCTTACTATTTGGGATTTGGGTTCCCCTGAATGGCCCAGCTGGCACACTCTTCCTCCTGCACATGACCCAGCTACTTCTGTTCATCACATAACCACTTAAAACCCCATTTTGCCCCTACACACTCACCCCCCAAACTTATCAAATCTATCTAAATTTCTATTTTTACAAGACTTCAATTAATTTTTAATGTGTTAATTAATTGAAATAAATAGTTATTCAACATCAAAGTCAAGCATCAAACAATAAGAAATGATATTAGGGATTTTTTTCAAGAATACAATTGGATAAAAAATAAAAGTTGTAACTAACTTGTTGAAAAAATATACATTACACATGATATTTTTATTCTCTTTATTTTTTTCTGTTATAAAAAAACTAAGTTTTACTTTTAATTAAAAAACACTATTTATCAAGCATGATCTTGATATTACTGACGGCACATTATAGTTTCTAAATAGAATTTTGTTTTAATTTCTATTTAATAACTATATTATTTGTATATAAAAATTTAATTAGCAAATTAATCATTCTTATAGAATAATATTAAAATAAAAAATATAAATTAAAAATAAGTTAAATATATATATATACATAAATATAATAAATATAAGATAATTAATTTTTAGTGTTCATATCATTTTTTTTTATAATTTAATTATCTCTTATAGATTTTTGTATGCAATAATAAGGAGGAAAAATATTGTTTTAAGAATGTTAAATTTAGACCTAAAGAAAATCACTTTTTGAATTTTACCTCTCAGTAGAGCGTATCTAAAGCATAGGGTATTACGGTCAATTACCGTTGGCGTGTACAATAAAACCTCTGACTCAGTGGGGTTAAGCTGCTTTCTTTGTTTGCGTAAGAAAGTGAAAAATCTGGAGAGTTCAGGAATCTAGGAACACCATAACACAATACTGGCAACAATGTAGAAATGAAATATAGCACTCAAATAAATATAACCACATAAATTAAAATTGAACAATGTTACGAAATAGTTTCGATCCTTTTTCTTTCATTTTATTTATTTTATTAATTGTCCTGAGCATAATTTGGAGGAACAGAATATAACTGATAAAATAAATAAAAAAATACTGTGAAAAATGAAAAGAGGGCAAGGTTTGTATAGGAACACAGAGTAATGGAGGTGTGGTTGTGGGCCCCACTGGTGGTCTCAAGTGAGATGTGTGTGAGTGATGTTGAATTCATGGTGATGGGGTTTTTGGAGGGTTGCTAAATGCTTCTGAATAATGCTTGATGCTACATGGATATCCCTTTAGTTATGCATAGTAGGTTGGTGTTTAAGACACAAATAAATAATGAATCTTTTTTCTTATTTTTTAGTGTAATTAGAGAGGGATCATGGGATGAGAGATTGTTCTTTTGTTAAAATGGAAATATATTTGTTTTAAAATGGGCTATTAAATCTCAATTAGTCTTATACTACTATTTGAGTTAAGTCAAATTACTATATATGAAGTACTTGCATTTAATGCCTAATTGTAATCAAACAAAATTATTGAATTGGTGCTAAATTAAATAATTGATTTTTTTATGTCTCTATTTAAAGTTTATTTTCACATCTTCACAATAATAAAATTTAAATTTTAGAAGATCTAAATTCTGGTATATGTATTATCAAATTTATTTTTAATATATATTTTATAATTTAACATATATTCTGTACAGATAATTACTAATTTGGTAATTAATTTATATATATATATATATAAGCATGATTAAAAAATAAGGAGAATTGAGAAATAAATAACTAAAACCCATGCATCTATTTTCCCAATATTAGTTATACAATTAATATCAATATTATAATTTATTCTTTCACGTACTATTTGAATATTTATGCAAACTAAAAAAAGAATGTAATTAGATAATATTGTTATATTATATTAAAGTTAAAAGCATTTTTATACAATAATCTCACTTAAAAATATCAATCTTAGAAGAGACATGAACGAACTTATTTGCTGGCTGGTGCTGCTAAATGTAAAGGGTTGATTTTGATATGTTTGTAGGGTCCCCACGGGCCATTCTCTGTTTGCCACGTGGGTATTGGCTGGAGATGTAGATGGATGAGTGTGAGAATGCAATGCCATTGGTAGAAGGGGTTATTAATTATTAATTGGTTGGACACACTCCTTAGTTTTAACACAAAACACAAACGCAAAATTAATAATAATAAGAAGAAGATAAGGGCTTCTAATTCCTTCACCTCCCCCACCAAACAATACATTGCATTCATGTTAAATTGTTAATCCATCCACACAAAAGAGGGAGAAAAAATAAAGAAAGAAAGAAAAAAGAAAAGGTTTTTGCACTAATTTAGGGGCAAATCACGCGGGGTTATTGGGTGATTTACTTGGCACTTGCATTGGATCTTGGGGGGCCTTAATTACACATTTATTGCATTCGAACTCATGGATTAGGCAATTTAATAGTGGGAGGTTTTAATGTAAGATTTGGTGTATGGGTTTCGTAGGTTGTCCAATACTTGATCTATTCTTAAATAATTGTCTGTTTGAGCAAAATGATATCATTATTTTGAAATTAATTAGAAAAAGTAAAATTCTTAAGTTAACAAAATCCATCCATCTAAAACCTAAAAATCACTTTTGTTTGTGTCAAAACTCTGAGTGACCATGTGACTTTACACTGCATATAACACCACTTGTTCTTACTTTTCTAGCATGCATTTAATTTGCACCGTTTTATTGACACCGCATTTTGCAAGATTGAAGGCTCTTGAATTGAATTGAATCCATTTCTTTCTCTCCATGACATTCAAAGTTGTGATGGGAAACTTATGTGGCTTTTAAATCCCATAATTAAGAAATTTTGCACTTTTAGGAGATACAAGGGAATTAGAGGCTGCGATTCCTTTATTATGGATTTTCATGAGTTTGGGAAATTAATGAGTACCATTTTGAGATGAAATATAAAAACCTACCCTTTATGAGTTTGCATGTGAAAAAGAAAATTTCATTGTAGAAATCGCACGAGGTTATCACCTGCTATAAATTCCGCTATTTATCCCAAAATTAAAAAATAAAGAAAAGGAGAAAACTTATCTACTTTTGTGAGAGTTACAAAAATTGGTGACAAGTGGCAAGTGAAATTGGAAAATTTTGGCTGCATGGATGTGAGGAGAGAATTTAGAGAGAGTGATTTTCACTGTTTACCATGCGAGAGTGGGTGACATCTGTCCAAGCCAAAAAAAAAAATGAAAACAAAAAATCGAAATATAATTATAATAATAAGAAAAGAGAAAGAAAAGAAGTAAAAACCTTGTCTCGTGAAGCAGCAGGTGAAGGAAGAAGGGGAAAGAGAGGAAAAAAGAAAAAAGAAAAAAAGAAAAAAACACAAAACCTGGTTCTTTTTTCTCTCTTCTTCTTCTTTCTCTTCTCTTCTCATTCTTCTTCTTCTTCCTCTCTCTCTCTCTTTCTCTCATCACTGCGATGCTAATTTCTTTTTCACTCTCTCTCACTAGAAAAAAAGAGAAAAATCAGAAATATAGTTTTTATTTTTTCTCTCTCTAGCTAGGACACTTCACATTCATTCTTTGCTTGCTCCTTTTATATCACGAGATCCCCATCTCTTTCTCTCTTTCCTTTCTTTCTCCTTCTTCACATTCATGTCTTCTTCTTGTTCTTGTTCCAGGCCTCTGAAACTCGTGCTTCTTCACTCTCTGTAGCTTCTTCATTTTCGCACATTGCAGTTTGAGAGAGAGAGAGAGAGAGTGGAAAGAGGGGAAAAGAGAGGTTCGAGAAAGTTCCAACTTTGAGGCCATATTCAGAAACCATTCAGCTCGCCCTTCACAATGTCGCATCCGGGGAAGCCCGTTACCGAGTTGGATTCGGTCACTGACCGATTCCGTGACTCACTGAGTTGCGAGGCCGCCAGTCGAGACGCTAACAAGCCAGATTTCCGCGAACTCGATCTGGGCTCGCCAGTATCGCCGCTTCGTACGGCTCACCACGCAGTCGGCGCTGCTGGAAACGGAGGACCCGCCGCCAGTAGCAGCTCAAGCTCATCCGGATCCTTCTCGGGTCGAACCAACCCGGTTTCCAGAAGATCCGATTCGGGACACACCAACAGCAACGGCAACAACAACCACTCTGGCGAGCTTTCTGGTTCAAGTGAGAACAGCCCAACCGCAACCGGCGGCGGGAACACTCGGATCCTGAAACCGGGTCAAGCGAGATCTGATTCAATCTATTCAGGTCAGAACGGAGGCTCCTCCTCCTCTTCCTCCTCAGCCGTAAATTCGCCGCCGCTGAACGTCCTCCCCACCGGAAACATCTGTCCCTCCGGTAGGATCTTGAAGACAGGCATGGCGGCGAATCGGAGCTCGAGGAGCGACGTTTTGGGCTCCGGCATGGGGAATTACGGCCACGGAAGCATAATTCGCGGCGGCGGAAAGAGCGGCAGCAGCACGCCTGATTCGCCAGGGATCCCAAGCGTGCGGTCGAGCAGCGGCATTGGCGGCGAAGGCAATGTGGCGAAGAGGGGAGCGACGCAGGGTTCGGATCCGGAGGAGCTGAAGAGAGCTGGGAATGAGCATTACAAGAGGGGCCACTTCGCCGAGGCATTAGGGTTATATGATCGGGCAATTGCGCTTTCTCCGGCAAGTGCCGCCTACCGGAGCAACCGTGCCGCGGCCCTTACGGGTCTTGGGAGGCTAGGTGAGGCTGTGAGGGAGTGTGAAGAGGCTGTGAGGTTGGATCCTAATTATGGCAGGGCTCATCATCGCTTGGCATCTCTTTTCTTAAGGTGTGATTGCTGTGTTATTTGTTAGGATGTTGAGGTTGTTAGATTTGCACTAATTGTGTTGTGGAATTGCAGGTTGGGGCAAGTTGAGAATGCAAGGAAGCACCTTTGTTACCCTGGGATGCATCTGGATCCGTGTGAGATGCACAAGTTGCAATTGGTTGAAAAGCATATTGCCAAATGCGGAGATGTAAGGAGGATTAGGGATTGGGAAAGTGTTGTTAGAGAAGTTGATGCTGCTATTGCTGCTGGAGCTGATTCTTCTCCTCAGGTACACTCTTTCTTAAGTTTTCTTTTCTTTTGTTTAGCTTTTCATGTCATCTGTTGTTTTGTTCAAAATGTCTGAACTGGTTGGAAATTGAATTTACAGCTCTTTATGTGTAGAGCAGAAGCACTGTTGAAGTTACACCAAATTGACGATGCAGAATCAATTTCGATACATGTACCCAAATCGGAGCCACTTACTATTTCCTCTTCTCAAGCTAAATTTTTTGGAATGCTTTCTGAAGCTTATGTGTATTTCGTCAGAGCTCAGATTGAGATGGCATTGGGAAGGTGAGTTTCTTCAACTTCAACATGAAAATGTCGCCTTGGATATGGTTTATTCTGTTTGGAGAGTGAAAACGGATGATGGATGTATTGCAGGTTTGAGAATGCAGTTAAAGCAGCCGAGAAAGCCAGTCAAATGGACCCCCGGAACGTTGAAGTTGCTGTTTTGGTCAACAATGTGAGGATGGTGGCGAGAGCTCGAGTGCGTGGCAATGATCTTTTCAAATCAGAAAGGTTTACCGAAGCTTGCTCCGCATATGGAGATGGTTTGAGGCTTGATCCTTCAAATTCGGTTCTATATTGCAACAGAGCAGCTTGTTGGTTTAAGCTTGGGCAATGGGAAAGATCAATTGAAGACTCCAATCATGCTTTGAAAATCCAACCTAACTACACTAAAGCTCTTCTTCGAAGGGCCGCATCAAACAGTAAGGTAAACCAGATTCTTATTCTTTATGATGCTCTATTTTTTCTCATTGAAGCTTTGCCATTTCATTTCTTAATGTTGAATGCAGCTTGAAAGGTGGGAAGAGGCAGTCAAGGACTATGAGGTCTTGCGGAAAGAACTTCCAAATAACAATGAAGTTGCCGAAGCTCTTTTCCACGCACAAGTTGCATTGAAAAAATCTCGTGGGGAAGAAGTATATAATTTAAAATTCGGCGGTGAAGTGGAACAGGTGTCGGGTCTTGAGCAGTTTAGAGCTGCAATAACTTTACCAGGTACACTTCAAATTGAATACTCCTCGATACTTATCAAGTTTCCTCATATCATCTATATATTTTTCAGGTGTTTCTGTTGTCCATTTTGAAATTGCATCTAACTCGCAATGCAAGCAAATATCGCCCTTTGTGGATACACTATGTGGTCGATATCCATCCATCAACTTCCTCAAGGTATCATGAGTGATGAGCTCTATCTCTTGACATATCAATGGTGCTTTTCGCTTTACTCCTTATGAGAGATTCCTAATGCATGCAATTTTTCATTTTTGTGGTTGATCAAAAGGTGGATATTCAAGAAAACCCAACCGTTGCAACTGCCGAGAATGTTAGGATCGTACCGACCTTCAAGATATACAAAAACGGCAGCCGAGTGAAGGAAATCGTGTGCCCCAGTCGCGATATGTTGGAACATTCCGTGAGGCATTACAGTTTTTAGAATTCATGACTTTGCACTTGCTTCCCCTATTGCTTCTGCATTTCCTATGTTCTTGCTACTGCCCAAAACCTCCGTTCAAACTCTCCGGTCCCAACTACGGTTCTTCCAGTCTCTTTGATCCCATCATAAAAGCGATCTCCCGATACCTGTGACATAGTCGATAAAACCAAGATAATAATATCTCTTTAGCAGTCAAATGCCATTGGAACCCAGAGATATAGTCTTAGTAGTACCCTTTTGGAGTTCTTATTTATTCATTCATTCCCCATTGCTCTTTGGTTCCATGCTCCTCCCAAATTCCCTTGGTCAATTTTCTTTCTTTTTTACTAGGTCAGCACTTCTTGTATCCTCAGTTTCTTTAAGGTAAAAAAAAATGGAAAAAAAAAAAGAAAAAAAAAGGAAGAAGAGGATTTTATGTCTGTACAATTGATTTAATTATCATTTTTAAATTACCTTCTAAGATAGACATATATATATATAGACACAATATATATAGACACAAGGGAGGGTGAGGGTGAGGGTGGTATTGCTGTTTAGAGGGGGGATCTACATGTATATATGTGATAATATATTTTTATATATATACTAAACACCGGAAGCCTTTAGAGGGAGATAGGAAGAGTGGTGGGTGGGCACCTACATGAGTTAGCCAAACGAGGATGAATATGTTGTTATTATTGTTTCTTTTTTCTTTTCTGTTTTTTTCTTTACCATTTTTCCCTTTTTCTTTTCCCTTTCTTAGCCATTTAATCAATAAAAGTTCCCATTTTTTCTGCAGTGTCCTTATATCTCCTTGCTTTTCTAGTTGATACATATATGCTTCCTCTAATCTTAAATAACTGTCTAATTGGTACACTGAGAAAACCAATGTGTATCTCGGCACAATTAATTTATGGGTTTTGCTAACTTGTGTCCTAAACGCATAGGTTAAGCATATCATAAAAAAATATTTTATAAAAATTAATGCAAAATTTTTTTTTTATGTTTTTAATGGATTGAATATATTAAAAGCATTAAAAAGTTTCTATTATTATATTATTATATTTTTAAAAATGTATCTTTAGGGTACAAGTTTAGGTAAATACTTAATTTATAAGTAGACAGTTATTTAAGAAGAGGAAGAAGGAGTGATTGGAGTGATTATTGTGTGCTGAGAAAGAATTGTGATTTCATGCAATGAGGTTGGAAAAAGGGTGATGGGTGACTTTGTCTTGGGATTGGAAATTTGAGTTAGGTTTATAACATTTATGTTGATGGCATTTTTATGTTTTTTGACACCTAAAGCCCAAAGGGACATGTGTTTTTAAATGAAGGTTGGTTATGTTTCATATAGTGGGGTGGAGTGAACTTGGGAGGAGGGGTGGTTGATACAATTCACAACTCTTTTATTATCCTTCTAGTGGTGGACCACTAAATCACATTTGACATAACCTTGTTTGTTTAAGCTAAAATGATGCTTGAAAAGGGTTAATGTTGTAAAATTAAATGTTGTGATTAAGGGGAGTGCCCTTTGTGACAAGGGGGTGTGTTCCTTTTATCGTTCACATGTGTGCATTTAAGAAGGGTGCTCCCTTTCAAAGAAGGGACACTTGAAAACCTAACCCTAAAAAGAGTCCAAAAGGGTCTCGTTGGTCGGTGTTTGATGTGCAGCTGTTTGAATCTCTCAATTGCTTAACTCAATAACTGTGTTGTTATTGTAATGCGTGAAGGCAGCTCACCATAAAATGGTGGGACCCTTCATAAGTCCAAGGCCACATGGTGGTAAATTGTAGGTGTGATGTGTCCAATTCTTCACAATTAAAACCTCTTTTAATGATGCTTTAGAGGTACCCTTGCCTCCAATTTTCAATGTCTAAGGTTAAAACCTAAAACTTTTGCTTCTTAGGCGCATAAGTATTTTCTTGCCCATTGCATTTTTTAGTTCGGCAAGTTGAAAAACGAATTCACCGCATATTGGAGTTTTTATTTAAGAGTCTATTGTTAATCTATGAGTTGTACATAAGGTGAGCTTTGAATTCTCCTCTTGTTGGAACAAAGCTTTATTTAAAAGTGTCAATGAATTGTTGAATAAATAATGTGATTCGAATTTTTTATGTTTGTTTAATTGCACAAGTGAGCTGATTATTCGACAATAGTGTATTAATTTGATGTGTCATGATATTCCTCGTAACAAATAAATATATAAAAATAAGAGTTAAGTGTGAGAAGAGAACTTTTTAAATAAGAGGGAATTTACCGTTTTCTTTTATTGAATTGGGGTTTGGAATTTGGAAAATAATGAGGTATTGAAGTGTTCCAATGTCGTGGACAATTGTATGTATATATCTCCACAGTGAAGAAGTGTGTGTCGGTGTGCCCAACTGTCAAAACCACCAGCATTCACTTTGGGCCATCACGTGGGCCACACGTGCCCTGTAAAGGGAAATTTTATAGGACACAAAGCAAGATGAAAAGGACTCGCCCTAAACCCATAAATGAAAGTAGAACCCCCTTCAAGGAAGTAAATAATAACGAAAATGGTGTGGGGGTGTCTTTGTTTTCTTTCATGGATGGTGATTTATCTTATTTATTCATGATAAAAATTTACTCAGTTATCATATTGATATTTACATACCGACATTCATTAAATTATAATAAAGTAATAAAATTTTAGATAAATGTTAATATATAAATGAATCAATATTTCAAAACTATAGTTACTAATAAATATCCTGATAAACCATGGCATCCAGGTCCTACAAGTAAGAATTCGACTATGTTTAAGTCTCATTAAAGGAGGTAAGGATCCATAATTAAGGACAAAAGGATTTATCACATTAACTAATTTAAAGTTTGGTTTGGTAAAATTATTTTGAAAAGCATTTATATTTTTGCACAAGTAGTATTTACTTTGTATTTAATAAATAAAAAGGATCATGTACTTATATTTAGGATTTTTGAAAAGTTAAGGTAATTTTAAGAATATCTACAAAAATATTTTTTTAAAGTTAGCTTTTGTTTA
The DNA here is from genome assembly GCF_059453495.1 of Arachis ipaensis. Classification (NCBI taxonomy): domain Eukaryota; kingdom Viridiplantae; phylum Streptophyta; class Magnoliopsida; order Fabales; family Fabaceae; genus Arachis; species Arachis ipaensis. The sequence continues at coordinate 29,760,511 of NC_142443.1, forward strand.
TTAGAATTAGAGAGTCTAATATAATCTATATATTGATAAATATTTAGATTTACTCAATTGAATTATCGACGCCAAATTTTATTTATGATCAATATTTCTTTTCCTATTTATATCTATTATAATCATTTTAAATTTTAAAAAATATTTTTCAAATATAGTTATTGTTACTTGTGTTTATTAAAAAACATTTATAATTTAGTTTACGATACAGATTTTAAAAAAATTATCTTTTAAAAATTAAATTTAATAAACTACTTCTGAGTAATAAAAATTTTACTAAATGAATAAAATACTGCTGGGAAGGTAGGAGTATTATTGGTTATCTTTTTAAAAAGGACAATGATAACTAAAGAATCTGGAGAAATAATAAAATTAAGGGATAAAAAAGAGGATGTGAAAGTTACTGTACCAAAGGTACGGTGTACGACAACATGATGAAAAGGAAAATGGACGTTGTGGCTGAAATTTCAGTTTGGATCCCTTAGTCCACATTTCATACAGTGAGCCAGGGAGTAGTGCCATTTCAATTGCATTGTTTGTATCCATGTCGTTTAGTCAGTTTTGAACAATCTTTAATGGTCATTTTCTTGGTTGGTTAGCTTTTCTTCTTTTTTTTCTTTGGCTCTCTTTCTTCCTTTCTTTATCCTTATGATGCCTTCTAATGCATTATTGCTTGACATGTCTTAGCATTTCCCTAGTTTTAGTGTGTGCTGCATGCCATTATGTGTCTTAACAGAAAACGCATCATGTAATTCTAATGAATTGATATCAGTGGATTACATCAAAGTTGCATTTTCTAAAGGTACGTTTTCAGTTTTTGCCATCATAATGGATTGATTTGATATCTAATCTAATATTGTCAGGTGGACAAATAGGATTGGATACATTTCAAGTGTTTCAAGAACTTAATTGTTCTAGTAAATTTAGTAATTGATTTCAATCATAATATATATAGGCGAGATTAATAACTAAAAATATTGAAATATTTTAATTTTTAAAACACGTAAAATGTTTTTAATAGAATTATTTTTTGTCACCTAAAAAAACTTAGTTTAGTCTATATGATAACATTTAATTGGATGTTATTATATTTTTTTATACTCATTATCAATAGCAATTAAACGCATGTTCAAAAGCGTCCACATAAAACATATGTTGGACTAAAAAAATCAGAAGAAGGTCTAGATGGAAGGATTTTAAAATACAAAATATATATATTAAAAATAACTTAAATAACACATGTATTTATAAATATATGTTAACATATTTGATAATAGATTTTATTTTGATGTGCACGTAACATTTTTTAAAAATAAATTGCCGTGTCCAAATTTAAATTTTGAATTCTCAGCTCAATTGTGACCTAGATGACAAACCGCTTGTTGGAATGATAAGGTTAGGAGGAATCTGAAAAGCAAAGTGATTTGTATAAATAGATTTAGTGAAAAACCACATCCAAATACCAATTGATTTAACTTGTGCTGAAGTTCATGATACTAAAAACTAAAAGAAATAAACAAAGGGTAGTGAAAATATATATGAACTAGGGATTTATTAATAATAATAATGCGAAAATAAATATAATGATTACAATAAAGAAAATTATATGGTACAGATCTAAATCTGTACAGATTTAAAGATTTGTTTACTTAAACCACACTTTTTAAAGCCACACTTTTCACTTAAAACCGTAGCTCTTCACAAAGAAAAACGTCACCTAATGGAAAAAAGTAAATTAGAAGATTTAAGAGAAGAAATAATTAAATTATCAAAATTAATAGATCAAAAATTAATGATTTTAACTAATGTTAATTGTAATGACACCGAATTCTTAAAATCAATACAAAATGATTTTTCTCAAAATCTTTATTTTACTATAAGTTTTATTGAAGGACTTCAAAAACCTGAAAAAACTTATTTTTCACACGGAATTTCTAAGAAATGTTACCATGGAAATGATCCCCCACATCTTTATCATACTTTTAACCCACAATTAAATTCTATAGTAGATATGCTTGAAGAAATATTAGTATCTATAAAATTTCAAAGAAATAAGGAAAAAGAAAATCCTAAAGAAGAAAAATTTCAAAATATAATCAACATAACAGATTTAAAAGTAAAACCACCACTAAAATTATGAATATTGAAGAAAAATTAGAAGAAGTTACAATACTTTTTAAACAATTAAAAATGGCTCAAGAAAATAATATTATGGAACAGGGATTTCAGATATAAGAAGAATTAGTAAATTCTGAAAATATAGAAAATGAAGAACACATCCTAGATTATTCAAGTGACGAAGAACTAGCAATTCCAATACAAGTAAAAAATGAAGCTGGAACATCTAGGGATAATCAATCTCAATTTAAATGGGAAATAGGTTTTGATAATTATACTTTTAAAAAAGGATTTATAAATAAAGATTCAAAATATACAAAAACACCATCAAAATACGTTCCTAAAATCCAGAAAATGGAAGGAGAAAGAATGCTCGATTTAGACTGTAAAAAGAATGAAAAAGAAATTTTCAAAAACTGGTTGAATTCCTTCTTATTAGAAGCCTTTACTAATCCAAAACTTAATGAATTATCTGGAAGAGATATTTGGAATTACATAGAGTTTCATACTAAAGGAGCTATAAGAGATTATATGATGACATCAATAGAAAACCAAATAATAGAAGAATTAGCAACAAAAACAACAGCTTATGATAAGATATTATATATAATGATAATTCTATATAAAGAATTTTTTGGAAAAAATATTATAAATCATAAACAAGAAGTCTATAATAAAGAATATCAAGAAGCAAAAAATCATTTAGCTAACATTCAGATATATGATCTATGTAATGTGGAGTCTTATATATGTGAATATAGAATACATTATTACAAATTAAAAGAAGAAGATAAAAATCATTATCTTAGTATGTATATAACAAAACTTCCATATCCTGCTAATGAATTTATTATGGAAAGATTTATAAGAGAAATAAATAGAGGAACAATTGAAAATAATTTTGGTGGAGCAACCTCTGCAATAAGAGAGGAAATAAAAGAACGTTGTATGCAAGAAGCAACTCAAAAAAGATTTGCAAATATAATTAGAATTTGCTGTCAGGATAATGAAGAGATACCTCAAAAATATGGTCTTAATAAAAATTTTCAAAGAAAATGAAAATATCAATTTAGAAAAAGAAAATACTATCCAAACTGGAGAAAAAAGAGGTATTTTAGAAAAAGAAATAACAATAAAAACAAAAGACAAAAAAGTGATTATTGCCCGAATAAAAAAGAAAATTGTAAGTGTTGGTATTGCTAAGAAGAAGGACACTATGCAAATGAATGTCCGAAAAAAAAGGATAAAAAGGATCTTACTAAACAAATAGAAATTGCTAAGTCCTGTTTCATGGAACCATTAGAAGAATCTGATGATAACTTAGACTATATTTTTGAATATGTCTCGGAAACAGACTCAGAGACTGAGTAATAATGCTACATTTATTACTATAAAAATAACAAAAAAGTTTATAAATGCTTTCATAGATTCTGGAGCAACGCAATGCTTTGCTAGTTCAAACATAAAACTTGATTGGAAAAAATTAAAGAAACCATTAAGAGTTAGAATAGCTGACAAATCAATACATAAAATTAACCAAAAAGCAGAGATGGTTGAAATTTTTATTCAAAATTATAGGTTCATTGTTCCATCTATATATATGTTAGACTCTGGAATGGATTTTATCATAGGAAATAATTTTTTAAAGCTATATCATCCATTCATTCAAGAATTAACATATATAGTTTTAAAAGCACCACACGATTCTTCAATAAATCAAAAATCAAAACGTATAAAAATACCAACTACCACTATAGATAAGATCTTAAAATTTAAAATATTTTCTATATTAGAGACATGTTATTTAAATTTATACTTTCAGATAAATATCCCAAAAAATAGTCTTGAAATAAAGATAGAAGAACTTTTGGATGAAATTTGTGCTGAAAATCCTTTAGATGTTAAAAATACAAATAACGAATTAGTAAGTATTAAATTAAAAGATCCTACAAAAGAGATAAATGTTCCAAATAAAATTTCTTATTCCGCAAGAGATAGAGAAGAGTTTTCATTAGAATGTAGAGATCTTTTGGAAAAAGGAATTATAAGATTAAGTAAAAGTCCTCATGCGGCTCCAGCCTTTTATGTCGAAAACAATAATGAAATTAAAAGGAGAAAACGAAGAATGGTTATTAACTATAAGAAGATGAACGAAGCAACTATTGGTGATGCTCATAAACTTCCAAGAAAAGATTCTATTTTAGAAAAAATCAAAGGAGCAACTTGGTTTTCATCTCTTGATGCAAAATCAGGATATTGGCAGCTTTGTTTAGACGAAGAAACAAAGAAATTAACTGCTTTTACTTGCCCAACAAAAAAATCAACAAGTGTGTTACTCTATGAATGGAATGTATTACCATTCGGATTAAAACAAGCCCCAGGTATTTACCAAAGATTTATGGAAGAAAATCTAAAAGAGTTAAATGAATTTGTTTTAGTGTATATTGATGATATACTAATTTTTACAAAACAGGATAGAGAAGATCATCTTCAAAAATTATTAATAGTTTTAGAAAGATGTAAAGAAAAAGGATTAGTTCTTAGCAAAAAGAAAGCAAGAATAACAAAACAAGAAATAGAGTTTCTTGGATTAATTCTATCTACTCAAGGAAAGCTAAAACTTCAACCAAATGTCCTAGAAAAGGTAAATTTATTTCCTAATAAAATAGAAGATAGAAAACAATTACAAAGATTTTTAGGATGTATAAATTATATTTCTGATCAAGAATTTTTAAAGAATATAACAGAATACACTAAAAGCTTATTTCCAAAAATAAGTACTAAAAAAGAATGAAAATGGGATGAAAAAGATAGTATGCAAATTCAAAGGATTAAAGAATTATGTGAAAAACTTCCAGAACTTTATATTCCAGAAGAAAATGACTACTTAATAGTAGAAACAGATGCTTCAGACATAACCTGGTCAGGATGTCTAAAAGCTAAGAAAGCTATAAAAAGTTTGGAACAAGGAAAAGAATCACTAGATTCTAAAGATTCCCTAAAGAAATTACTTTGCAGGTATATTTCAGGGACTTTTACTCCAACAGAACAGAGATATACCACTCATGAAAAGGAAACTCTAGCAGCAATTAAATCTCTTAAGAAATGGAAAATTGATTTACTACCAAGAGAATTTACATTAAGGACAGATTCAAGCTACCTAACAGGTTTCATACGATATAATTTAAAAGTTGATTATAATCATGGACGATTGGTAAGATGGCAATTATTTTTGTTACAATATCCAATAAAAATTGAATATATTAAGGGTGACAAAAATGTTATTGCAGATACATTAACAAGAGAATGGAGTTCGTCTACAACGCATTAGATCAAGAAATTCAAAAATATGAGCAAGAGCTCGAAAATTGCAAGCATTGTCAGCAAATAAGGACACAGATCCAATCCCTCAAGAAGGCCATCGAAGCAATGAAATCAACACAACAAGCAGAAACATCAGAGTTTAGCCAGCTAAGCATGGTGGACAAATCAGGTGAAGAAAAAATTTCAGAAAATAAAACAATTGCTGAAATCATTAAAAAATCCACCCAAGATAAAAAAATATTATGTAATTTATAATGGCCCCATGAAAGGAGTATATGATGCCTGGGAAAAAGCAGCACCATTCACACACCAGTCAAAGATAATTCATAAAGGAGGGTTCCTAACACTGGAAGAGGCAAAGAAATCCTTCAAGGAATATGAAGCTCTCCTTCCAGAGCAAACCCTAAAAAGAGCAGATAAAGCTCCAATTCAAACCCAGAGAACAGGGATAATAAGAAACATTCCTACAAGGGCTAAATCAAGGAAAAGAAAATAGTCTGTAGATCTAATCTCAGAGAAACCCTTAACATAGTCCTGAATTGGACTGAAGAAAAAAGGGCAATTTTGGGATATTATCCTGTTGCCAAAAACAGCTAACAAAGCTGGTTATATTTCCAGATGCTTCCCCATCTGACACCTATCAGTTTTTTCAGTATGGATTAATTGATACAATCTTAATTTTTAATGATCTAAAAATTATTAGTGAGTTTCCTGCAGGATTCGTTGATGCAGTAAAGAGATTTAAAAATATGATTGACAATGTAAATCCAAGGGATATATCCCTAAAATTTACAAACAGTCAACCTATTTTTAATGAAGAAGAAGAATGCTTGGTTCCAGCACACCAAGTAATATTCATGTCCGTCTTCCCAGGAAATTTTCAACTAATTGATCAAATTCAAGATTTAACAATTTACAGTCATGAAGGAAGGCTAGCCAGCACATTAGCAAGGGTCGTTGAAAGAACTCAAAAAATAACGAAGGAATCTCACACAAGGATTAATTATAAAAGTAGAAATACTCTGCTTGTGTCCAGTAAAAGAAATAAAATTGAAGAAAGAGAGATGAGACTCTTGGTAGAATTTGAATCAGCATTCTACAACTTATCTGGACTTTTAGAAAAGCTCCCTGAAGGGATAAAGAGGAATCTCTGCTATTTGATAAAAGACAGAGAAGACCACAAGTGCCAGCTATGTGCCTCAGAGTTATCTGAAGAAAGCAATAATGAAACGGAATCAACTCACATGATGAAGGAAGAAGACAATACATCTGACGGTCACATGATAAAAGAAGAGGACAGCACATCTGAAGCATCTCTCAACATTATTGCATAGTGACGTAAGCACTTAGGTCATAGAGCACCAACAATGTAGCTGGTGAAAGAGAACAAACAATGACGTAAGCAATGACGTCATAAGAAGGGTAAGGATGAGAATTGTCCATCAAACTTAACTATTATAAATAGGCTGCTTAGGCAATTGTAAAGGCATCAGACAATAGGAAGCAGGAGGCTAAGAGTACTCATATGCTAGGAGAGCAAGGAGGAAGCTGCCGAGGCGATTCTATAGTCTGAGGAAGAATCCCCTTAGGGAAAAATAGTTCTAAACTCCCCTCTGGAGTTAGTATCTACAATCTCCCCTCTGGAGATAAAAACCCCTTATGTAAAATATACTGAATAAATGAAATTTTTCTCCAGAAAGGTACATCTTCATTCTAGTCTTTCAATTATGAATTATTTAGAAAGTTTAGAATTAACAGAAGAATCTGATTATTATAAATTAACTGCTTTATTAGATAATGAAAAGCAGGCTGTTCTAAAAACAGAATTAAATCTCAAATCAAATGAAAATTTTAATAAACAAAATCTTTTAAAAGAAGTTTTTAACAGAAAAAATATAATATACTATGGAAAAATTCAACTTGAAGCTCCTATAAAAATAAAATCTGCCAATGGAGAACTTGAAATAGCTTTGATAAATAATGAAAAATTGAGTAAATAGATTGAGAAAATTAAGGATCAACAAAAAAGATCTAAAATTGGATGGATTCATATTAGTACTATACAAGTCTTAATTAAATCTACATATATGAAAGGAATTAATTCACCAATAAGTTTAGCAATCTGTGACAAAAGAATTACTGATGACCCAATAGATCAAATAATTGGAATTGTTCATGGAAATTTGGCAAACGTAAATGTTAAATTTAATGCCCATCTTGGATATGCTATACCTTTATCAACTGAAAATCTTGGAAGATCTGTAAGTTTGGCTTATAAATTTCATAGAAAGAATCTAATGGAACAAGATGATGAACCATTTTCAATTACATATGCAATAAATTATGCTTTAACAAATAGCCATCATAGTATAATATTTAAAAACAGAGAAAGAATTTATGTCGATGAATTATTTCAGAAAATTGTAAAAACAGAAATACCAAAATATAAAGCTATTGAAAACTCAGTTCTATTACTAAAAGAACCATCAGGAAAATTGGTTTCATCAAATTTTCAAATAAGAGAATCTAAAATTAATAGTCCCTTAAGTTTATCTAAGTTAAAGATTAAAGAAGAAGATTCTGAAATAAAAGAATTAACAAAAAAGGTCGAAAAATTAAATGAAACCCTAAATACTAAATTATGACAATAAATAAAGAAGAAATATATGTAACTTATCAAGATAAGAAACAAGAGCTCTTTGAAAGAGAAAATCGTTTGAATTATTTGTAGTTCTCTGAAATAAATTAAAGAGCATTTAAAGCTCTAAAAATAATCTATGACAAGTTAAAAAGAGAAGTTGAAGAGTTAGAAAAATTAATAGAATCTCTAGAAAAAAAGTGATGAAGCAATGATAGAATTTGCAGAAATTCTAAAATAAATAATGAAGCATACAAAAATTGAAAGACCAGAAAATAAAATAAAAAGAAAAAGAGCGAAAAAAATTAAAAAGTAATATAAAGGAGTATAAAAAGGAATTAAATAATCTTCAGATCGAAATTGATGACCTTATAATAAAAAGGATAGAAATAAGAATAAATATAAACAAGTTGGAGTTAAACTTAAAAAATTTATAAATGCCTGGAAAACCATATTATGACTTAAAAGAATTAAAGCTGTTAAAAGAAAAAATGGAGAATGAGGTTGAAAAATTAAAAAGATATTTAGAAACAACGGAAAGTGTAGAAATAAAAGAAGTTTTTGAAGATTTGAAAAAATATATTAAAGAAAAAGACAAACAGATAAAAGATTTTATAAACAATAATCCATGCAAAAAAGAATATTATAAACTAAAACAAGATTAAAAAACTATAAAAATAAAATCAGAATTATAAATACTAGTAATAATAGAAATTTTCAAATCTATACACATTATAAACATAAAAGAGTTAAAAATTTTTCAACATCTTCAAATTTATACACATTATAAACATAAAAGAGTTAAAATTGGTATCAGAGCCAAGTTAACGATTAAGGGTAACACTTTCTCTTTAAGCAACACTTTTAGTGATACGCTTTTAAACCAAATAAAAACAAAAATCTATAAATTTGTACCAAAATGCATCTGTACACTAGATGGACCCTTACAATAAATGCTCTTTATATAGATAGAAAAAGCAGAATATGTGAGCGAGATAAAATATTCTAACAAACTAAGTTAAATCCTAACAAATCTTGATATTCTCTTCTAGTTTGGACAAAATAATGATGAGATCGCAGTTCCACTGTTTTCTTACCTCTAATGTACTTAGAAAGTAAATGGAGTTGTACTCATCTATCTCCTAATAATAATTGAAGATGTGAGTGGCTTTCACCTATTATATTTACCTTAAACTGTGAAAGCTTATAGGGTCAAACCAATCTACAAGCACTTTGACCACAAAATTATACCTAGCCGTGGTAACCCTATGATACCTAATTTTATATGGACCACAGCAGTTGTAAGTAGAGGTGGTAAAACTAGCTAAATTTATTGGGTTAACTTGTTAAACTTGCTAAAAAGAAATAGCTCGGATTAAAATTTAAAACTCATTAAATAAAGAAAAAATTGCCAAACCTGCAAATTTTTGCAAGGGAAGGCGCACTGACTCGCCGGAGTAAAGGTTATTTTATTTTATTTTATTTTTTATTAAATAAAAAAGTAACTAATGTTACAAAAGTTAACAATTATAATTCAAACACATTTATTTATTTTTTTATTCTTCTTTTAGTTATTAATTTTATTTATTTTGTTTTACACTTTTATATATATGCTAAAATTATACAACTTATCTTTTAAAATAAAAATAATTTTATTGACGGATATTATTTTGAATAATTCTATTGAAGTTAAAAATTTAAAAATAAATAATGAAAAAATTGTATTGTAATTTGATTTTTTTTATTTGTATTTGACTTTTAAATTATTATTTCTTATTAATTTTAATTATTTAAAAAAAAACGTTAAGTGGACTATCTCGTCGGTTCGCCAACCCGCCATAAAGTAGGGCGGACTAATATTTTGAGTTCATTTTATTTGGCGGAACGGACTGATATGTCCTTTTTTGGAGTAGACCTTAGGTAGCATTTGGTAGAGAGATAGAGATTGAAAGGCTGAGAGTGAGAGATAGAGACTGAAATAAATTTCAGTATTCTGTTTGGTGTAAAGTGAGAAACAGAAATTGAAACAAGAATGAAGCTCTAATTTAATTTGTACAAAGGGTAAAATTGGAATTAATTAATTGAAATGAGGGTATTTTAGATAAAAAATGTTATTAAAGTTTTAGTCTCCGTCTCTAAAAATTTCAATCTTCTGTGTTCCACTTTTTAGAGGTATTGAAATTTTGGGAATAGAGACAAATTTTAGTACCAATTTCTGAATCAATAAACATGATATCAAGTTTCAATCTCTCCGTCTCTGTCCCAGTACCTCAAAACAAACACTGCCTTAGCGATACGAGACGAGCTACTCACTTTGCCACCCTAGTAGTAAGATGTTAAACTTAAATCATGCATACTGTGATGTATTTATGATAGATTTTATGTAACGTTATTGATGAGCCAATGCTTATTAGTTCCCATAGTAAATTCCATTTAGAAAAATTAGTTAAACAAATTGTTTTTTAGAAATTAAAAGGTTGGAAATTTTATTTGTGTTTGATTTAGACATTTAAAAGAGAAGATTAAGAAAATAATTTGTATTTGGACGGGTCAAAATAAATTTACTTGAGACTAATTATCCCAAAACTAAGAATTATACTTTAGAATTCATTAAAGAGAAAATGATAGAGATGGGTGATGGAGTGCTCTTTTCATTTTTCTTTTGACACAACGGGTATTGAGGGTTTGATAATAAATTAAAAGGTTAACTATGATCTTAATTCTTAAGGTTTAAGTCGAAAACTTTATTTGTTTCTAATTTCTTTTTAACATTTGAATTTGTCCCTAATGTTGGATTTAAATTTAAAATTATTCTTCAGACAAAAAATATTGTTGTTAGTGTCTCTCTCTCCTTATCATAATTTTTTGCTTCTCATCATGACTAAAAGCTTTTTTCTTTCCTCTTCACTTTCTCCATCACTCTTCATTCTAGATTTCCTCAAGCTCTAACTACAACATCAACCATATAACTACTATCCTTTTGAAACTCAAGAAAATTAATTAAGTAAATTAAATGAACAAATTAATCAAAAAAAATTAACAAATCAATACTAAAAGGATCTAGTTCAACACAACAGTCAAACAACAGTAGTAGAGATGACAACGACAAAGGCAGAAGAAATCGTGTAGTGGCGACACCACCACCATCGCCTACTTTCTCTGCATCATCACATCTAACTCCTCTCTCCTTCACCTCGTCTCTCTCTAACCCATTAATCAAAGTAGTATAAGAAACCACATTGAGCCAATGCCCTGTACCCTACATGTCGAAGAATAGTATGTGAGCTTGTTGGGGTTGACCGAACCTACAAAAATAATTCATTAAGCGGTGATAGGTGACAATAGAGGGAATGAAGCCGTGGTTAGCTTGGATCAAAGAAAGGGTACAAGCCCAGGTTTGGTGGGGGTTTGAGAGGGGAGGAGGCGAGAGAGGAAAACGTCGGAGGTGCGGGGGTCAAGGAGGAAGTCAAAGGAAAGAAAGAGGGAGAAGGTGGTGTAGGCTTCATCAAAATAGTGGGCATCGCAGAGAGAGTGGATGATAGCGTCAAAGTTGCGATTATAGAAGGTTGCTAGAGGGGAAAGAACGAAGGGGGAAAGGCATGGGGTGGAGGAGATGCGGGAGGTTGGGATGGCAAGGAGGGAGAGGGAGGCACGGCCGGCAAGGTCAGACGAGGCTAGGAAGAGGATGGCGGTGAATTGATAGAAGTCAGGGAAGGGAGAGAGGAGGGTAGTGAATTTGGGAACTGATGGTGGTGAGTAGAAAGAAGAAGAAAGATATTTTTGTCCAAAAATTAGAGAAACGACAATTTTAAAACCAAGTTGGACTTTAAAGACGAGTATTCAAATACAAAAAAGGTCAAGGACGAATAAAATTTTCAGCTTAAACTTTAGAGACCAAAATCATACTTAATTCTAAATTAAAAAATTGGTTTGATTAACTTGGAGTTTTATCAAATTTATAAATAGACCTCTATATTATAAAGGTTTATAATTAAATTTTTGTTACAAAAATATTAAAAAGTAAAATGTTCCAAGATATATTTTTGTAGGGACCGAAAAAATTATAAATAATAAATACTTATTATAAATAAAAATAAATTATGATTGTGCATAAAAATAAAAAAAATTCATTTATCTTTTTCATATTATTGAACAAACAACATACTATATATATGAAGATAAAATAAGAGGCTGAAAAACTTAAATATAGTTAGGATAAGTTTTTTTTTTTTTTTTGATATACTACTTAAGATAAATTGTATATATTGAAAAATGCACATAATTAAGTGAATCACATGAATATAGGACCAGAGTATTTTATTGAAGGCCAAATTACCTTTTTTTCTGTTCAAGCCAAAATACCAACATATATACGGAGAATATAGTAGCAAATTTGACTGATATAACAAAATCATGACACTAACTCTGCTATATAAATATATTAGAATTGTTTTTGATTTTTTTCAAGTCATCAGTTCTTGCTAATCTTGGTTTTGTTATATCTTGTACTCTTTATATAATGTAATGTCTCTCTTTAACTTAATGAAGGGAATTCACAAGTCACTCAATAATAATTTTGTTCTTCTGTGTGGTGTATCATTTTCATTCTCAATTTCATTTCATCACTTTTCAACTATTTCATCATGATAAAAGCACAATCTTGATTCCTTGATCTTAATTCAACCTTTTTTTTTCTCTTCTCCTTCCTTCTCTAACCTCTAATTTCATCTATCCTCTGAATCAACAATGGCCCTTATACCTTTATCCTCAAAAATCTCCTCTTTATCCAATTCCTGACAAGCTTAATGAAGACAACTTCGTTACTTTGCAACAGCCCGCTCTCTTCACAATCCAGAGTAAAAAAGTTTCAAGATCATCTTCTTCCCAACACATAACTTTCAAAGTTTGTTACTGATGCTAATAAAACTGCTGGCAAGGCTTCAGACAAACATCAAGAATGGCTTCTTCAAGATTATAATCTCAGTTCTTGGTTATTGTCTTCTATGGATGTTGCTTTCAAAAATCAAATGGTGTATTGTACCCTTGTTCATCAAATTTGGAATTGATTACAACAATATTTCATCTTTTTCAACAACACCAAGATGAGAAAATGCAAGGCACAGTTAAAGAATGTTAAGAAGATGAATTTGTCAGCTACATATTATCTTGCCAAGGTAAAAAAATTGGTTGATTCCCTATTTACCATAGGTCATACTATCAGTTATGAAGATCATATTAAAGTTATATGCGAAGGATTACCTGAAGAGTATTCTTGAGTGATTACTACAGTTCGTGCAAAACCTGAATTTTGCACGGTTGGTGAAGTAGAAGCTTTGCTCCTGTCACATGAAAAAATGCTGGAAAAATTCAAGCAAGCGACTATTGGTGCAGCACAGGCAAACTATACTCAATCTTTTTCTCAAAATTTTGCATACCCTAATCGTGATTTTGCTGGTAGAAGAGGACGTGGTGGCCGCAGTGCATGGAAACTTCAGAATCGTTCAAGGCCCATAGACACCATTGGTGCACGAAAATTACTTCACACTATGTAATTCCATACAACTAACCAGCAAGTGCACTGGGTCGTCCAAGTAATACCTTACGTGAGTAAGGGTCGAATCCCACGGAGATTGTTGGCTTGAAGCAAGCTATGGTTATCTTGTAACTCTTAGTCAGGATATAATATCAATAATAATTCTTAGTTTTAATTGTAAAAGTCAAGGGGCATAAAATAAATACTTGTTACTCAATAATGGAGAATATGTTGGGGTTTTGGAGATGCTTTGTCCTTTTTATTTCAGCTTTTCTCTTGTACTCCTCTCCACACACGCAAGGCTCCTTCCATAGCAAGCTGTATGTAAGGTGTCACCGTTGTCAATGGCTACTTCCCGTCCTCTCAGTGAAAATGGTCCAAATGCTCTGTCACAGCACGGCTAATCATCTGTTGGTTCTCGATCATGTCGGAATAGAATCCCTTGATTCTTTTGCGTCTGTCACTACGCCCAACAATCGCGAGTTTGAAGCTCGTCACAGCCATTCAATCCTTGAATCCTACTCGAAATACCACAGACAAGGTTTAGACTTTCCGGATTCTCATGAATGCCGCTATCAATTCTAGCTTATACCACGAAGATTCTGATTAAGAAATCTAAGAGATACTCATTCAATCTGATGTAGAACGGATGTGGTTGTCAGGCACACGTTCATGGATTGAGGAAGGTGATGAGTGTCACGGATCATCACCTTCTTCATAGTGAAGCGCGAATGAACATCTTAGATAGGAACAAGCGTGTTTGAATGGAGAACAGAGATAATTGCATTAATTCATCAAGACGCTGCAGAGCTCCTCACCCCCAACAATGGAGTTTAGAGACTCATGCCATCAATGAGTATAAAGTTCAGATCTAAAAATGTCATGAGGTGCGAAATGGACCTCTAAAAGTTGTTTTTATACTAAACTAGTAACCTAGGTTTACAAAAAATGACTAAACTATGATAGATGGTGCAGAAATCCACTTCTGGCCCCACTTGGTGTGTGCTGGGGCTGAGACTTAAGCTTCTCACGTGCCTGGGCTGTTTTGGGCGTTCAACGCCAGGTTGTAACCTGTTTCTGGCGTTGAACTCCAACTTGTAACTTGTTTCTGGCGCTGGACGCCAGACTGCAACATGAAACTGGCGTTGAACGCCAGTTTACGTCATCTATCCTTGAGCAAAGTATGAACTATTATATATTGCTGGAAATCCCTGGATGTCTACTTTCCAACGCAATTGAGAGCATGCCATTTGGAGTTCTGTAGCTCCAGAAAATCCACTTTGAGTGCAGGGAGGTCAGAATCCAACAGCATCAGCAGTCCTTTTTCAGCCTGAATCAAATTTTTGCTCAGCTCCCTCAATTTCAGCCAGAAAAATACCTGAAATCACAGAAAAATACACAAACTCATAGTAAAGTCCAGAAATGTGATTTTTAATTAAAAACCAATAAAAATATACTAAAAACCAACTAAATCATACTAAAAACTAAGTAAAAACAATGCCAAAAAGCGTATAAATTATCCGCTCATCACAACACCAAACTTAAATTGTTGCTTGTCCCCAAGAAACAAAGTAGGATAAAAAGAAGAGAATATACAATGAATTCCAAAAATATCTATGAAGATCAGTGTTAATTAGATGAGCGGGGCTATTAGCTTTTTGCTTCTGAACAGTTTTGGCATCTCACTTTATCCTTTGAAGTTCAGAATGATTGGCATCTATAGGAACTCAGAATTTAGATAGTGTTATTGATTCTCCTAGTTTAGTATGTTGATTCTTGAACACAGCTACTTTATGAGTCTTGCCCGTGGCCCTAAGCACTCTGTTTTCCAGTATTACCACCGGATACATACATGCCACAGACATATAACTGGGTGAACCTTTTCAGATTGTGACTCAGCTTTGCTAAAGTCCCCAATTAGAGGTGTCCAGGGTTCTTAAGCACACTCTGTTTTTTGCTTTGGACCTCGACTTTAACCGCTCAGTCTCAAGTTTTCACTTAACACCTTCACGCCACAAGCACATGGTTAGGGACAACTTGGTTTAGCCGCTAAGGGTAGGATTTTATTCCTTTAGGCCCTCCTATCCACTGATGCTCAAAGCCTTGGATACTTTTTATTACCCTTGCCTTTTGGTTTTAAGGGCTATTGGCTTTTTGCTCTTGCCTTTTGGTTTAAAGAGCTTTTGGCTTTTTCTGCTTGCTTTTTCTTTTTCTTGCTCTCTTTTTTTTTCGCATTTTTTTTCTCTGCAAGCTTTGTTCTTCACTGCTTTTTCTTGCTTCAAGAACCATTTTTATGATTTTTCAGATTATCAAATAACATTTCTCCTTTTTCATCATTCTTTCAAGAGCCAACAATTTTAACATTCATAAACAACAAATTCAAAAGACATATGCACTGTTCAAGCATTCATTAAGAGAACAGAAAGTATTGCCACCACATCAAAATAATTAAACTATTTTAAAATTCGAAATTCATGTACTTCTTTTTCTTTTTCAGAAAATAATTTTCATTTAAGAAATGTGATGGATTCATAGGACATTTATATCTTTAAGACATAGACATTTAGATACTAGTGATCATATAGTAATGACACAAACATAATTAAACATGAAGCATAGTAAACGAAAAATAGGAAAATAAGAACAAGGAGATTAAGGAATGGGTCCACCTTAATGAGGGTGGCGTCTTCCTCTTCTTGAAGAACCAATGGTGCTCTTGAGCTCCTCTATGTCTCTTCCTTGCCTTTATTGCTCTTTCCTCATAGCTCTTTGATCTGCAGTCAATTGCTCTACCACTGAATTATGGAAAAACAAAAGCAATGCTTTTACCACACCAAACTTAAAAGGTTTGCTCGTCCTCGAGCAAAAGAAGAAAGAAGTGGAGAAGATGGAGTAGATGGAAGTGTGTGAATGGGTGGATTTGGGAGGGAAATGGTTTGAATTTGAATGGTGAGGTAGGTGGGGATCCTGTGGGGTCCACAGATCCAGTGGGGTCAAGGATTTAGCATCCCTGCTACAATTAGGCATACAAAAAATGCCCTTACTGTGCAATCCTGGCGTTTTACGCCAGACTGCTGCCTGTTTCTGGCGTTAAACGCCCAAATGTATCCTGTTTCTGGCATTTAACGCCAGACTGATGCTTGTTTCTGGCGTTAAACGCCAGCTTGGTGCTTGTTTCTGGCGTTAAACGCCAGACAGATGCTTGTTTCTGGTGTTTAAACGCCAGAATAATCTTCCTCCAGGGTGTGCTATTTTTCATTATGTTTTTTTTTTATTTTTCATTTGTTTTTGTGACTTCACATGATCATCAACCTAAAGAAAACATAAAATAGCCATGGAAAATAAATAGATATAATTAAATAACATTGGGTTGCCTCCCAACAAGCGCTTCTTTAATGTCAATAGCTTGACAGTGAGCTCTCATGGAGCCTCACAGATAATCAGAGCAAGGTTGGGACCTCCCAACACCAAATTTAGAGTTTGAATGTGGGGGTTCAACACCAAACTTAGAGTTTGGTTGTGGCCTCCCAACACCAAACTTAGAGTTTGACTGTGGGGGCTTTGGTTGACTCTGCAGTGAGAGAAGCTTTTCATGCTTCCTCTCCATGGTTACAGAAGGAGAACCTTGTGTCTTATAGTTTGCAATGTCTGCAAACCACAGAGCTTCCTGAATAGCAAACAATTGTTCATCCGGAAAGGTTTCAGAGATCTCAGTAGGAGGGAGGGATGCTCCTGCTACTGGTTCTATCCGGGACAGGTGATCAGCTACTTGATTCTCTGTCTCTTTTCTGTTTCTTATTTTTATATCAAACTTTTGCAGAAGCAACACCCATCTTATGAGTTTGGGCATTGAATCCTGCTTTGTGAGTAGATATTTAAGAGTAGTATGGTCAGTGTACACAATCATTTTTTATCCTACTAAGTAGGATCTAAACTTGTCAATGGCATAAACCACTGCAAGTAATTCTTTTTCTGTGGTTGTGTAATTTTTCTGGGTATCATTTAAAACACTGCTAGCATAATAAATGACATGCAGAAGCTTGTTATGCCTCTGTCCCAATACTGCACCAATGGTATGGTCACTGGCATCACACATTAGTTCGAATGGTAATGTCCAGTCTGGTGCAGAAATAACTGGTGCTGTGACCAGCTTAGCTTTCAGGGTATCAAACGCCTGCAGACACTTTGTGTCAAACACAAATGGCGTGTCAGCAGCTAGCAGATTGCTCAGAGGTTTTGCAATTTTTGAAAAATCCTTTATAAACCTCCTATAGAATCCTGCATGCCCCAGAAAGCTTCTGATTGCCTTAACATTGGCAGGTGGTGGTAATTTTTCAATTACTTCAACTTTAGCTTGATCCACCTCTATTCCCTTGTTTGAAATTTTATGCCCAAGGACAATCCCTTCAGTCACCATAAAGTGACATTTTTCCCAGTTTAAAACTAGGTTGGTCTCTTGGCATCTTTTCAGAACAAGTGCTAAATGGTTAAGGCAGGAGCTGAATGAGTCTCCAAATACTGAAAAGTCATCCATGAAGACTTCCAGAAACTTCTCTACCATATCAGAGAAGATGGAGAGCATGCACCTCTGAAAGGTTGCAGGTGCATTACACAGACCAAAAGGCATCCTTCTGTAGGCAAACACTCCAGAAGGACATGTGAATGCTGTTTTCTCTTGGTCCTGAAGATCTACTGTAATTTGGTTGTAACCTGAATAGCCATCCAAAAAGCAGTAATATTCATGACCTGCTAGTCTCTCTAGCATCTGGTCTATGAATGGTAAAGGAAAATGATCCTTCCTGGTGGCTGTATTGAGCCTTCTGTAGTCAATATACATACGCCACCCTGTAACTGTTCTTGTAGGAACCAGTTCATTCTTTTCATTATGAACCACTGTCATTCTTCCCTTCTTAGAGACAACATAGACAGGGCTCACCCAGGGGCTATCAGAAATAGGATAGATAATCCCAGCCTCTAGTAACTTAGTGACCTCTTTCTGCGCCACCTCCTTCATGGCGGGATTTAGCCGCCTCTGTCGTTGAACCACTGACTTAGCATCATCCTCCAATAGGATCTTGTGCATGCATCTGGCTGGGCTAATGCCCTTAAGATCACTTATGGACCACCCAAGAGCTGTCTTGTGTGTCCTTAGCACCTGAATTAGTGCTTTCTCTTCCTGTGGCCTTAAAGCAGAGCTTATGATTACAGGAAAAGTGTCACCTTCTCCCAGAAATGCATATTTCAGGGATGGTGGTAGTGGTTTGAGCTCGGGTTTAGGAGGTTTCTCCTCTTCCTGAGGAGTTTTCAGAGGTTCTTTTATTTCCTCTGGTTCCTCCAGATCAGGCTGAACATCTTTAAAAATGTCCTCTAACTCTGATTCGAGACTCTCAGTCATATGGACCTCTTCCACCAGGGAGTCAATAATATCAATGCCCAGGCAGTCGTCTGATGTGTCTGGATGTTGCATAGCTTTGACAACATTCAACTTAAACTCATCATCATTGACTCTCAGGGTTATCTCCCCTTTTTGGACGTCAATGAGGGTTCGTCCAGTTGCTAGGAATGGTCTTCCTAGAATGAGAGTTGCACTCTTGTGCTCCTCCATTTCTAGCACTACAAAGTCAGTAGGGAAGGCAAATGGCCCAACCTTGACAATCATGTCCTCAATTATGCCTGATGGGTATTTAATGGAGCTATCAGCAAGTTGTAGACAGATCCGGGTTGGTTTGACCTCTTCAGTCAAGCCAAGCTTTCTGATAGTGGATGCAGGGATTAGGTTGATGCTTGCCCCAAGATCACATAGAGCTGTCTTGGTGCATTTACCCTCTAATATGCATGGTATCATAAAGCTCCCGGGATCTTTAAGCTTTTCTGGGAAGCTTTTCAGAATGACTGCACTGCATTCTTCAGTGAGGAGAACTCTTTCAATTTCTCTCCAATCCTTCTTATGACTCAAGATATCTTTCATGTTTTGGCATAAGAGGGTATTTGCTCAAGTGCCTCTGCAAACGGAATCTTTATTTCAAGAGTCCTGAGATAGTCTGCAAAGCGGGCAAATTGCTTATCCTGCTCCTCTTTGCGGAATTTTTGAGGATAAGGCATCTTGGCTTTGTATTCCTCAACCTTAGTTGCTGCAGGTTTATTTCCTACAGAGGTAGGTTGAGAAGCCTTCTTGAGGGATTTGTTATCAGCACTTGCAGGTGTCTGATCCCTCACTGGCATTTGTAAGCCAGGGTTGGAAGCTGGAGTGGCGTTGGACGCCAACTCCTTACTTGTTCCTGGCGTTTGAACGCCAGAACTGAGCTTCCATTGGGCGTTTGACGCCAACTCCTTACCTGTTTCTGGCGTTTGAACGCCAAAGTTATTCCTCTCTGGGCTCTTACTGTCCTCAGAGGGATTTTGGATAGCCGGTTGTTCATTTCTTGGCTTCCTACTGCCTTGAAGTGAGGTATTTAATGTTTTTCCACTTCTTAATTGAACTGCTTGGCACTCTTCTGTTATTTGTTTTGATAACTGCTGTTCTGTTTGCTTCAACTGTACTTCCATATTTAGATTAGCCATTCTTGTGTCTTGTAGTATCTCCTTGAATTCGGCCAGCTGTTTTGTTAGAAAGTCTAATTGCTGATTGAATTCTGTAATTTGTTCTGCAGGACTGAGTTCAGCAGTTACTGTTTTAGCCTCTTCTTTCATGGAAGATTCACTGCTTAGGTGCAGATGTTGATTTCTGGCAACTATATCAATGAGCTCTTGAGCTTCTTCAATTATTTTTCTCATATGTATAGATCCACCAGCTGAGTGGTCTAGAGAAATCTGAGCTTTCTCTGTAAGCCCATAATAGAAGATGTCTAACTGCACCAATTCTAAAAATATTTCAGAGGAGCATTTTCTTAGCATCTCTCTGTATCTCTCCCAGGCATCATAAAGAGATTCATTATCTCCTTGTTTAAAGCCTTGGATGTCCAGCCTTAGCTGTGTCATCCATTTTGGAGGGAAGTATTGATTCAGAAATTTTTCTGTCAGCTGTTTCCATGTCCTTATGCTAGCTTTAGGTTGGTTATTTAACCACCTCTTAGCTTGATCTTTTACAGCAAATAGAAACAGTAATAATCTGTAGACATCCTGATCTACTTCCTTATCATGTACTGTGTCAGCAATTTGTAAAAACTGTGCCAGAAACTCTGTAGGTTCTTCCTGTGGAAGACTGGAATACTGGTAACTCTGCTGCACCATGATAATGAGCTGAGGATTCAACTTAAAGCTACTGACTCCGATAGAGGGTATACAGATACTACTCCCATATGAAGCAGTAGTGGGGTTAGCATATGACCCCAGAGTCCTTCTGGACTGTTCATTTCCACTTATGTCCATGATGGAAAAAGGGAGATGATGCGGATTGCAAATTAAATTTTTTTTTTTGAAAATCGAAATTAAAATAAAATAAAATAAATGAAAAATTGAGTATAATTTCGAAAATTAGAAGAAAAAGAAATAAAAGAAAATTAAAAACTAAATTAATTAATTAAAAAGATGTGGGTGAGGATTTTCGAAAAATGAAGAGAGAGAAAGTAGTTAGGAAGTTTTGAAATTTAAATTTTAAATGTGAAAGTTAAATTTTGAATTTTGAAAAAGTCAATAATATCAGATAAGGATTTGAAAGAGATTTAAATTTTGAAAAAATTTGATTTTTTTGAAATTTTAAAACTAAGATAAGATGAAACAAAAAGTTTTAAAATAAAAATCTGAATTTTTAAGGGAAAATTTCGAAAATTACTTAAAATAAAGGGAAAAGATATTTTTGAATTTAATGATGAAAGAGAAAAACACACAAAAGACACAAGACTTAAAATTTTTAGATCTAATGCTCCTTGTTTTCGAAAATTTTGGAGGGAAAACACCAAGGAACACCAAACTTAAAAATTTTAAGATCTAAACACAAAGAAGACTCAAGAACACTTTGAAGATTCACAAGAACAACAAGAACAACAGAAAGAACACCAAACTTAAAATTTTTAGAAAACTTCAATAAAATTTTCGAAAATTATAAAAAGATTAACAAGAAAACACCAAACTTAAAGTTTGGCACAAGATTCAATCAAAGAAAAATTATTTTTGAAAAATATTTTAAAAAGAAGATACCCAATCACCAAGAACATAAACCAACGCTCTAGCCAATTGAGCAGTAAATGTAACACTTGTTTTAAAGAGGTATTTTTAATAACTAAAAATAAATTTTTTGAAAACTAATGTTTTGAGAAAGCACAAGTAAAACAAGAAAAGACACAGAACAAGAAAAACCAAAGATCAAACAAGAAAAATAAACAAGAACAACTTGAAAATCAAGGAAGAATAAGAACACAAATTCAAAAATTTAAGAGAAAAAGATAAGAATGCAGTTGACACCAAACTTAAAACATGACACTAAACTCACAAAAAAATTAAAAATTAATAAAGAAAAATAATATTTTTGAAGATTTTTTTTTTTGAAAATAAATTAAAGGACTCAGATTTGATGACTCTATAGCAACAAAATAAATGATTCCTAATCTAAGCAACAAAATAAACCTTTAGTTGTTCAAACTCGAACAATTCCCGGCAACGGCGCCAAAAACTTGGTGCACGAAAATTACTTCACACTATGTAATTCCGCACAACTAACCAGCAAGTGCACTGGGTCGTCCAAGTAATACCTTACGTGAGTAAGGGTCGAATCCCACGGAGATTGTTGGCTTGAAACAAGCTATGGTTATCTTGTAACTCTTAGTCAGGATATAATATCAATAATAATTCTTAGTTTTAATTGTAAAAGTCAAGGGGCATAAAATAAATACTTGTTACTCAATAATGGAGAATATGTTGGGGTTTTGGAGATACTTTGTCCCTTTTATTTTAGCTTTTCTCTTGTACTCCTCTCCACACACGCAAGGCTCCCTCCATGGCAAGCTGTATGTAAGGTGTCACCGTTGTCAATGGCTACTTCCCGTCCTCTCAGTGAAAATGGTCCAAATGCTCTGTCACAGCACGGCTAATCATCTATTGGTTCTCGATCATGTCGGAATAGAATCCCTTGATTCTTTTGCGTCTGTCACTACGCCCAACAATCGCGAGTTTGAAGCTCGTCACAGCCATTCAATCCTTGAATCCTACTCGAAATACCACAGACAAGGTTTAGACTTTCCGGATTCTCATGAATGCCGCTATCAATTCTAGCTTATACCACGAAGATTCTGATTAAGAAATCTAAGAGATACTCATTCAATCTGATGTAGAACGGATGTGGTTGTCAGGCACACGTTCATGGATTGAGG
The DNA here is from genome assembly GCF_059453495.1 of Arachis ipaensis. Lineage (NCBI taxonomy): Eukaryota > Viridiplantae > Streptophyta > Magnoliopsida > Fabales > Fabaceae > Arachis > Arachis ipaensis. Next base: position 29,783,429 of record NC_142443.1, read on the forward strand.
AAGGTGATGAGTGTCACGGATCATCACCTTCTTCATAGTGAAGCGCGAATGAACATCTTAGATAGGAACAAGCGTGTTTAAATGGAGAACAGAGATAATTGCGTTAATTCATCAAGACGCTGCAGATCTCCTCACCCCCAGCAATGGAGTTTAGAGACTCATGCTGTCAAAGAGTACAAAGTTCAGATCTAAAAATGTCATGAGGTGCGAAGTTGACCTCTAAAAGTTGTTTTTATACTAAACTAGTAACCTAGGTTTACAGAAAATGACTAAACTATGATAGATGGTGCAGAAATCCACTTCTGGGGCCCACTTGGTGTGTGCTGGGGCTGAGACTTAAGCTTCTCACGTGCCTGGGCTGTTTTGGGCGTTCAACGCCAGGTTGTAACCTGTTTCTGGCGTTGAACTCCAACTTGTAACTTGTTTCTGGCGCTGGACGCCAGACTGCAATATGGAACTGGCGTTGAACGCCAGTTTACGTCATTTATCCTTGAGCAAAGTATGAACTATTATATATTGCTGGAAATCTCTGGATGTCTACTTTCCAACGCAATTGAGAGCGCGCCATTTGGAGTTCTGTAGCTCCAGAAAATCCACTTTGAGTGCAGGGAGGTCAGAATCCAACAGCATCAGCAGTCCCTTTTCAGCCTGAATCAGATTTTTGCTCAGCTCCCTCAATTTCAGCCAGAAAATACCTGAAATCACAGAAAAATACACAAACTCATAGTAAAGTCCAGAAATTTGATTTTTAATTAAAAACCAATAAAAATATACTAAAAACCAACTAAATCATACTAAAAACTAAGTAAAAACAATGCCAAAAAGCGTATAAATTATCCGCTCATCAACCATCTCCAACAACTCAATCCTTATCCTCATCACAAATGCAGCATCCACCTCCTCCTTCTCCTTCCTTTCATCAATCTACACCAAGATTATATCTAGCCATTCCGTCTACCATTCTTGATTCTGCATGGTATCCTGATTCAGGTGCCTCCCATCATCTTACACATAATGCCTCCAATCTTGTGTCTACTGCTGATTATACAGGTTCTGAGCAAATTTATGTTGCAAATGGTGCATATATTCCTATATCTAAATTGGGAAATTCTGTCTTATTTGATAAAAATACAAAAAGAACTTTTGCTCTTAAGAATCTTTTGCATATTCTTCAAATTGCCAAGAATCTTCTTAGTGTGTCAAAGTTCTGTCTTGATAATAATGTTTATTTTGAATTTCACTGTTTTGTGAAGTCATAGAACACCTAACAAACTCTTCTTCAAGAATTGCTTAGACATGGGTTATACGTTTTTGATACTCTTACGTCTGTTGGACTTAATTCTTTTCATCATTTACCACATGCATATTTTTCTGGTTTCACTGTTAATAATATAATTTGACATCTAAAATTAGGCCATGCATCCAATCCAATTGTTAAGAATGTAATGCAACAATGTAATATCTTTTCTGATCATATTTCTAATAAAAACAATGATTCCATTGTGTGTGAAACTTATTGTTTAGCCAAAATGCATTCTTTTCCCTTTCTTGCATTTACTACTATTTATTCCCATCCTCTTGAATTAGTCTTTATTGACATATAGGGCTTGTCCCAACTATTTCTCGTTCTGGATACAGGTATTATATTAGTTTAGTTGATGCTTATTCATGATACACTTGCTTATATTTATTGCAATCTAAGTCATAAGTTCCACAAATTCTGATTCAGTATAAAAATTTAATGGAGAATCAAACTGGATGTAGGTTAAAAGAAATTCAGGTAGATAATGCAAAAGAATTTATATATAATGTTGTTAAGAATTTTCTTCAAGAAAATGACATCATTCATAGACTTGCCTATCCTTACACACACCAATAACAAGGTGTGGTAAAAAGGAAACACAAGCATGTCAAAGAAAGTGGATTTGGTTCTATTAGCTAGTGCTGGCATGCCTGAGACCTTTTGGGAGGATGCATTTTTCACTGTCATTTTTTTAATCAATAGATTACCAACCCCAACTCTAAAAATGAAATTCCCTTATAAAGTTCTTTTGGGCTATCAACCAGATTATTCAATATTAAGGATCTTTGGTTGTGCTTGTTTTCCACATACAAGGCCATACAATTCTCATAAATTGGATTTTAGATTTGAAAAATATTTATTTCTTGGTTATGCACCTCAATCTAAAGGTTTTAAGTGTCTTAGCAAAACTGGAATGATATATGTTGCTAGAAATGTTGTATTGATGAGTTTGTGTTTCCTTATTCTGCTATGTTTGCAGATTCTATTTCTTCTAAGTTTGATTTTAATTCTACCTCTTCATCCATTTCTTTTCTTCCATCAATTCTCACCTCTTCTTCAAACTCTACAAGTAATTTTAACAATACCATCTTTCATACCATTGCCAATACTAGCATCGATTCCTACACTAATCACCACTTCACCTACTCCCCGTAATACTAATGTTACTGACCTAATGAAACCACTCACCCTTCAAGCATTATTTCTATTTCTGGTACTGAAGCTCCATTATCTCTTTCACCTCAAATTTCTTCTTCTATTAATACACATCCAATGGCTACCCGATCAAGAACTGGTCACTCTAACCTAAGCAACTCAATGTCTCCATTACAACTATTGATCTTGTGCAAAATACTCCTATCACTATTAAATATGTACTTACTTCTCCTTATTGGCTTCAAGCAATGAGAGAAGAATTTAATTCTCTATTCAAACAAAACACTTAGCAACTAGTTCATTCTCCACCTAATGCTACTGGTATTGGTAGCAGATGGGGTTTTGCCATCAAGAGAGCACCCGATAATAGTATATTAAAGTATAAGGCACGTTTGGTTGCCAAGGGATGTCACTAACAAAAGGGAGTTGATTATTCACAAATGTTTAGTCCTGTGATAAAGCCTGCCACAATTCGAATAGTTTTGTCTATTGCTTTGTCAAAAGGGTGGATTTTAAAGCAATTCGATTTCAATAATGCCTTTTTGAATGGTGATTTAGAAGAAACGGTATACATGTCACAACCCTCAGGCTTCTCTTCATCAGATTCTTCTCTTGTGTGTAATAGAGCCATTTTTGGGCTCAAACAGGCTCCTAGAGCTTGGTACAATAAACTCTCCTCTACTCTTTCTAAGTTTGGTTTTGTAAGTATAAAATATGACCCTTCTTTATTTACAAAATTTGATTCTAATTTAACGATTTATATCTTAGCTTGTTGATGATATCTTGATAACTAGAGATAATACTTCTGCAATTACTACCTTAATTACTCAATTTAATTCTATTTTTTCTCTAAAAGATTTAGGTAGCATCAGCTATTTCCTTAGTCTTGAATTCAATAGACTTTCAACTCATCATTTACACATCATACAGTTAAAGTATGTTAGAGACCTTTTGAAAAAAGCTAGAATGTCCAATTGCAAGCCAGTACCCACTCCTATGATCAGCAGCATCCAACTAACTTCTCAAGGATCAGAAGTTTCTGAAAATCCTACATTTTATAGGTCCCTAATTGGGGGACTGCAATATGCAATCTTAACTCATTTTGAGATTGTATTTTCGGTTAATAGGATGAGTCAATTTCCTCAAAATCTTCTTCAATCACATTAGAATGCATTAAAATGTATTCTTAGATATCTTGCTGGATGCATTGATCATAGTTTACATTTTACAAAAAAAAATTGATTTCAGGATTTTAGTTTTTGCAGACTCAGATTGTGCTAGTGACTTGGACGATCACCGATCAACCAGTGGATACTATCTCTACCTTGGTTGCAACCTGATTATCTAGTCAAGCCGCAAACAAACCACTGTTAGTCGTTCCTCGACAAAAGCAGAGTTTAGATGCTTGGCGGATGCTACAGCAGATACAGTTTAGTTGAATAATCTTCTCCATGAGCTTAGGCTGCCTCCAACTATTTACTGCGACAACCTTAGTGCAATCTTTCTTGCCGCCAATCTTATCCTTCATAGCCGATCAAAACACTTTGAAGTTGATCTACATTTTGTTCGGGATCTTGTGAACAAGAAGCAATTGTTTGTGATTCACATCTCCTCTCATACTCAAGTTGCTGACCTTTTGACAAAGCCTTTATCAACAACATCCTTTGAGCTTTTTCAATCCAAACTCAGAGTGTGTAATCCTAGGACTCTGAGTTTGCCAGGGGAGAGAGGTTTGGAGAATATAGTAGCAAACTTAATTGATATAACAGAATCATGACATTAGCTCTGCTATATAAATATATTGGAACTGTTTATTTTTTTCAAGTCATCAGTTCTTACTAATCTTGGTTCTATTATAGCTTGTACTTTCTATATAATGTAATGTCTTTTTCTAGTTTAATGAAGGAAATTCACAATTTATTTTACAATAATTCTATTCTTCTATGGTGTATCATTTTTATTCTCAGTTTTATTTCATCACTTTCTAACTATTCTATCAATATATAATAATTTATCATTGATGGAGTGATAATATATAATGGTGGTGGAGGCATCAGTCTCTCTTGTGGAAATTGTTCGGAGTTCCTAGAACGGGAGAGAGGGAAGGAGATAGCTTCGAAATTAGACCCAACAGCAGATGAAAAGATAAAAGATATGGCTAATGAAGAGACATCTTTGGGGGCTGATGTTGAGTCCAAAATAGAGATAGAGCGACGGAGGGAGAAAGAGGATGACAGGTTAATGAAGGAAGAACAGATGATGAAGGAAAATGAGGAAACTTGGGCATTGGCAGTGGAGTCGGGTGCTGTTTTGTACGATGAAGAAGAGGATATTATGGGGATTTTGCAAGCTCAGAATGAAGAAATAGCAGCAAAGAAAAAGATGGCAAAACAAAAGAAAAAGCAAGAAGGAGTCGTCCGAAGAACCGTAATAAGGTGAGTAAAAATTTGTTTAAAAGAGTGTTAGCTGCTGGAATATTCGGGGGTTGAGAAGGGATGGAAAATTGAGTATATGGTAAAATCGTTGAAAAAAATTATAAATTGAACATGTAAGGTCTGCTTGAAACAAATAGGAAGGTGATCACTAAATTTGATGTTGCACAAATTTGGGGTAATAATACGGTGGGATGGGAGTATGTGGAGTCTACAGGGATTCAGGGGGTTATTGTTAATTTGGGATGATGTGATGTTTAAAGCTAGTAATTGTTATAAAAGGGAGATGTGGTTATGCGTGGAAGGAGTGTTAACGAAGAACAACTTTAAGTGTGCTTATTGTCTGGTTTATGGGGCGCATGGGAGAAAGGAGAAGCGGGTGCTGTGGGAGGAGTTGAGTTATATTATGGGTTTGTGTCAGGTTTCTTTCTGCTTATTGGGGGACTTTAATGAGATATTGCAAGTCGAAGATCGCAAAGAGGGGACTGGTCTACCGGCGTTAGCGGAAGAGTTCAAAAGTTGGGTACATGATATGTTGTTGATGGACCTACCTCTTATTGATAGGAAGTTCACGTGATTTAGGGGTTGATCTTGTAGTCGGATTGACAAGGTTTTGGTCAATATAGAGTGGACTGAAAAATTCCCTGATATGCGGCTAAAAGTAGGACCAAGAGGACTGTCAGATCATTGCCCGTTGATTGTGGAACTTACAAGAATAAGAGGGGGCCCTAGACCTTTCAAAAATCTGGATTCCTAGTTTACGCATGAAGATTTTCTGAGGATGGTCAAAAATGAATGGAGAAATTTGGCAGATGCTCAGTTCACATGTAAGCTGAAAGCCTTGACGGTACCTTTGCAAAAATGGCACAAGGATAATTTTGGCGACATGGATAAGAGACTGATGATGTTTAAGGAGGAGATTAAGAGGCTTGACAATATGGTTAGTGATGGAATTTATGATGGTACGATGGAGGCTAGAAGGAAGGCGTTGGTGAGCTTTTGTGAAAAAGTGGTATGTTAGGAAACAGATCCGCTGGAAGCAGATGTCTCGGTCCCAACATGCTAGGAACACGGATAAGAATACTAGATACTTTCATAACATCGCCTCGGTTAGAAGAAGGAATAACAGGATTGACGCTCTGATGATTAGCGGACGGTTAGTGAGGAATCAGGCAAGAATTAAGGTTGTAATTAGGGGGTTTTATAAGGATCTGTATCGGTAGGAATATGCTCCGAGGATTGGTGTTCGAGATGGTTTGGTGAAGAAGATTGATGGAGTTGAGGCGGAAGCTTTAGAGGTTTTGCCGTCTATGGAGGAAATTAGGAAGGCAGTTTGGGATTGTGAATATTCTAAGGCTCTAGGTAGTGATGGGTACAATATGAACTTCATCAAACAATGCTGGGAGGATATTGGTCAGGAGTTCACTGCAGCGGTGATGGGGTTCTTCCAAAGTGCTAAGCTTCCAACCGATGCGAATGTCACGTGGGTAATGCTAGCTCCGAAATTTGTGGGTGCCAAGGAGATCAAGGATTTTCAGCCGATTAGTATAGTGGGGTGTGTGTATAAGGTGATTTCGAAGGTTTTGGTGAGAAGGATGAGGTCAGTCATGCCAGAATTGGTAGGAGAGACACAGAGTGTTTTTGTGAAGGAGAGAAAAATTCATGATGGTGCCCTCATTGCCTGTGAGATGGTTCAATGGCTCAAGACGCGAAGAAAGAAGGTGGCAATTATCAAGCTAGATTTCCAAAAAGCATATGATAGAGTCAGATGGGGTTTTGTGGATATTGTGCTACAGAAGATGGGATTCAGCCAAAGATGAAGAAATTGGGTGAAGGAGTGTGTCAGTACGGCCACTATGTCGGTCCTGGTGAATGGGTCCCCATCCAAGTCGTTCAAAATGGAGAGGGGCTTAAGACAAGGAGATCCTCTCTCATCTCTTCTGTTTGTACTTGTGGTCGATGTTTTGCATAGGATGTTGGGAGAAGCCGTAAGGAATGGGCGCATTGATCCGCTGCTGGTCGGGAGAGATCATATTGAACTGTCACATCTCCAATTTTCAAATGATACTATTTTGTTTTGTCCTCCAGAGATAGAGACTATTGTGAATTATAATAGGCTGTTGCAGTGTTTTGAGCTGATGTCGGGTCTGAGCATCAATTTTGATAAGTTGAATCTAATATCAATGAATTGTGAGAAGGAGTGGGTGGATCATGTGTGTGGCCTACTGGGGTGCAAGCAAGCTGTCTTACCTGCTAGATGCCTCGAGATTTCTTTAGAAGCAAATCCGCGCTTGGTGAAGACTTGGAAACTGATCATAGATAAGGTGGAAGAGAAGCTCAACTTATGGAAACCAAAGGTTCTAAACAAAGCAGAGGAGATTTATGTGGTGTAAGGAGGACGGTAATTATGGTATATCTCTTGTTAAGTGGGAGGTGGTTCAGGCACCGAAAAAGGCTAGGGGTTTGGGAGTCCGGGATGTAGTGCTCAGGAAGACAGCTCTTCTGTTTAAGTGGTGGTGGCGGTTTTCAAAGGAGGATTGTCCACTGTGGAAGAAGATTGTTTGCTCTTGTAACAACTTGAACCCTAATGTGATGCTAGCGAATCAGACTTTACCTTTAAAAGGGGGTCGTGCAAAGACATCTGTCAATTAAATATAAAAGAACAACAGGTGAAAGAAAAAATTTTGAGTGGGCTGGCGATGGAAGTAGGGAATGGAAGAAGAACTCGTTTTTAGGAAGATAATTGGGTTCAAGGTGGTCCTCTGAAAGTGAGTTTTCCAAGGCTCTTCTCTATTTCAAACCAACAAGGATCTGTGATAGGGGAATGTGGATTTTGGGATGGGTTAGAGTGGATTGGAATTTCCAATGGAGGAGGGAGTTGTTCCAATGGGAGTTGGAACTTGTTCACCAACTTCATGAGAGGTTAAGTCGAGTAAAGCTATCAACTGGTAGAGAGGATTATGTTGTTTGAAAATTTGATAATAATGGTATTTTTTCTGCTAATTCTTTTATACAACTGGTACAGTCAGAGACTCTTACGGAAGAGGTTACGAGCTATAGTTTCACAAGTTCAACTTGGAGAGGAGTGGTACCTCCGAGAGTTGAGATTTTTGGATGGTTTGTTCTAGTTGGTAAGGTGAATACTAAAGAGAGGTTGAGTAGATTGGGTGTTATTCATCAGAGTGACAATATGTGTGTACTTTGTACAAAGGAGATGGAATCTATTCATCATTTATTTCTTGTATGTGAGTTTACGTGGCATGTGTGGTGTGCTTGGTTGAGGTGTTTGGGTAAAGCTTGGGCTGTTCCTAGAATCATTAAAGAATTGTTTGAGAGTTGGACTGGCATGCCTAATAGAAAAAAGGAGCAGAAGGTATAACTGACTGGGTTCTCAGTGGTCTGGAACATCTGGTTAGAACACAATGACAGAGTTTTCAACAATAAAGAAGCGGGTCTTGAGATCATACAAAGAAGGACGTTTTTGAGCTACAAAAAGTGAAATGGTACTTATCCTTTTAGTTGTTGATGGCTATGCCGGAGATAACATAGGATTGATAACCTTTGTGGTCTGGTTTATTTTTGTTGTATCTGGCTTTTTTATTGCTTCACTATAGTGTTGAGCTTCTTGGATATATATATATATATATATATATCAAATTATTAAGCCCCGAAAAGAAAAAAAAATATGTGAATCACTTTTCAAAATAGCATTACAAATGTTTATTTGGGTGCCATATTAAATTAATAGAAAAAGATTTTTTTTATTGAAAAACGATCTTTTTTATTTTTTAGTGTATTTAGCAAATTTTTAATAGTAAAAATAAAAGTACTAAAAAAAATTCTTTTTGAAAAGTTACAATTTACATTATTTTTTAAAAGATATTTTTTCTTAAAAAAATATGTTTTCACATAATAAATAAACAAAAAAATATTTTTATCTTATTGTAACACAAACATAGTTAATAGATAAAAAAAATCTTTTTACATAAGATATCCAAATATAAAATTACTTTTACTTTTTTTAAAAAAATCTTTTTTAAAAAAATAACTCAAAAAAAATCTTTTCTTAAAAACGCATCCAAATAAGTTTTACGTCTAACAATTTTGGATAAAAATGAAAAATATTAAAATTTTAAAGGATACATCATTCTCTTTAAATTGTATTCTTTTCTAACATATACAAGAAATTATTTTGGGTCAAAATGAAAATTATAAAATTATTAAAAATACTCATCACACTCTAAATTATAATTTGCAACTATTAGCCAAAGCACAAAACAATAAATTCTAAAAGATGTTTATCATTCTCTTTAAAAAACAAGAAAAGTATTTTTTGGTCAAAACAAAAAGTTATAAATTTTACGGATACACATTACTCACTCTAAATTTTTTTTTTTTGCCAAAATCTATAAAAATATTTTTTTATTAAAAAAAATTATAAATTTTGAAAACATGCCTATCATTCTTTTTGAATTATATGTTATATATGCACTGAAGTCTATAAAAAGAAGTTTTTGCTCAAAGCAAAAATTTGTGAATTATATCCATCACTCTCAATTTTATTTTGCATCAAGGAACATGAGTAGTAAAAAAAAAAAAAAAAAAAAAAAAAAAGGGAACATGAGCACCATTAAATACTTTTCCCATTTGAAGGACTTGCCACAAAAAAGAGGCACATGCCATTCATACAGGAACAACATTAAGACCAACGTTTACAATAACAAAAATTAGCTACATTACCACTATCTTTACAAACTACTCCATATGACATGTTACTATTGATAACATAAAGCTACTAACAACAAAAAATAATGATAATAAGATAACACTTATATTAGGACATGTAATCATTACTCTATAATTAAATTCATATAAAATAATTAGAAAATATTTGTTTCTAAAAGTTTTGTTTAAAAGAAATTAATTGTCTGCTATTATGCTTTTTATAATCACAAAGAACAAACAATCAGAGCTTTCTTATAAAGAAAAAGAAAACGAAAACTTTGATATATAATAAGATAGGATAGTCCAATTTTCAATTAGGTCGTTATTATTTACATTTTTTGAGTAGTCCTTATAAGTATGCTTTAAAAAACGGCACAAAAGAAATCCGAAAAGAAAGTAACATGGAAACTACTCTTAAAAAGGTGGCAATAACATTAGCGTTTAAACTATGAGAGATGGCATCGAAACTCTATGAGCACATGCATTAGCTTGTTTGAATTGATGATGAAGGCCCCTCCCTACTATCCATTCTATTGCACCTTTATCTAATTGGATGCTAAAGGTCTTGAATGCAACTCAATGAGATGTTGCGAGCATAGCTTCAGTCCTGCCATGAAGTCCACTTGGATGCTAATATTGAATATGCCTAGACTCATAGCATTAGCAACAGGTCAAGTCCCAATAAAAATGCCCCATAACCAAAACTAGGCGAAAAAGTCAGAGTATAGATCCCCTCGTATTAGCATTGAAAAAAGCAAGCAACATTCCTTCATAATCTCTTAAAATTCCACCACATGCTGTGTTACCATCCTATGATAGAACAAGAACAAGAGCAAGGGTATAGATGCTATGTTCAACCACGTCATGCCTCCTGCCCTAAATTCTAAACTCTAAATCATAATCAAAATAGAGGGCAAAAGCAGATTCTATGTTGAATTGCGCATTAGTAGTGGGTAACCATGCAACCAATCTGCACCCATTCTTGCTTCAGGGGGCTTAATCAATGAGAAAATCGAGATCCACAATTCAGTTAAAATCCCAAATACTTCCTGGTCACAAACGCGCTCTTCCAGCATCTCTTTGGAAATATCCCTACGTGCAAAGTCTACAAGGTTTTTTTTAACGCCAAAAACTTAATTGAAAACTTTTAAAAACATAAAAATCTAATTACAAATTTTCAAATATAAAGACACATTGACATAGATACCAAACACAATACAATATAGGACATATGGACAGTTGGACACTGGCGGAGGATTTATATCGGTAAAGAATTTTTCAATAAAATTACGTTGCAAATATAGTTCTAAATTGACATATAATTCTCGGTCAACGTTTAAATTGTTTGGCACAATACAAACCAATAAAAATAACCGAAGTATTTAAACATCAGGTCGTCTCTCAAAAGAATTGTAGGGAAGTATACTTATTATTGGTTGTGGAAAAGTATTTTTAGATTTTTGAATGATAAACAAGGAATGTAAATAACAAGAAAATAAACTAACAACTAAGAAAAGTCTTAGCAAGGGTTGAGAATTGAAATTCCTATCCTTATTATCATCCTCAATTGTGTAATGGTAAATGTAAATTGCCTTCTGCTCTCACTTAGTTAACCTCTAACAATTGAAGAAAAGTCAAGTGAGAAAAGTCAACATAAATTCACAAGTCCTAATAAAAAACTAGATTTAGTGAAGCTCAAGCCAACTAACAACTTTCAATCACCAATCAACAAGAGATTTTGACAATTTAAGAGTCTCCAAATTACTCAATCCAAGCCAAGAACACAAAATTTATTTTAAAATCCAACCAAATATTTCAGCAAACACTTGGAAGGTACAAAATAAAAACATAAAAAATTAACAAGAAATATTAAATCTAAACTACCAAATGCAAGAATCAATAACTAACAATTAAAGAAAGCAATAATAAACATAGAAAACATAAATTGCATTAATAGAAATCAAATGTAACAAGAGTTCATAAGCATAAAAATGACATAAAAGAAAAATTAACAATATAAACAAAGTGACCCAAGACAATAAAGCATGAAAATATAAATGAAACTACACTGAAATAAGAAATAAAGACAGAACTAAAAAGAAATTAAACTAATCTACCCTAATTTCTAGAGAGAAGAGAGAGCTTCTCTCTCTAGAAAACCTAACCTAAAGCATGGTAAAACTAAACTATGACTTCTTGTGTTCACTGTTCCATCCCCAGTCTCTTATCTTTATTTTTGGGCTTGAAACAGGGCCAAAAGCAGCCCAAAAATCGCCTCCAGCGTATTCACTTTATTGCAGCACGTGACGCTCGTCATGCGTACGCGTCAGCCACGCGTACGCGTCGCTTGGATATTGCACTAGCCACACGTACACATCAGTCACGTGTACGCGTCGGTTGGAAGATGGCGTGATCATGCGTACGCGTCAGCCACGCGCATGCGTCAGTTCCAACTTCTCAAATTTTCAATTCTTTGTATTCCTTCCACTTTTGCATGCTTCATTTCCATTCTCCAAGCCATTTCTGCCTTATAAACCCTGAAATCACTTAACGCACATATCACGGCATCGAATGTTAATAAAAGAGGATTAAAAAATTAGCGATTTTAAGGTCTAAGAAACATGTTTTCAATCATAGCATAAAATTAGGAAGGAAACTTAAAAACATGCAATTTACATGAATAAGTGTGAGAATAGTTAACAAAATCCACTCAATTCAATCCAAAATATACCATAAAATAGTGATTTATCAGACATAACTTTTAAAATCTTATAAGACACAAAGACAAGGTATATATAAAATATAAAGTATTTTTTAGATAAATTACAATGATATTTTAATATTTTATTGATATAAAATAATTTTTTTGATAATTTTTAATATTTTTTAATTATATAAAGTATTTAAAATATTTTTTAATAAATAATAATATATATTATTTCTAAACTCATTTCAAGAATACATGTTAAGAATAAAGTTGGATACGTTGACACGTAATGGTATTTAGGTGTATCCAAGTTGTCTGAAAAATAATTTAGTCCAAGTGTATTGGAAAATAATTTATTTCTTATTAAGACATGGTTGGACACAGGACGGGTGATCAAATGAGTATTGATGAGTGTCATATTCGACGAGTAAATTCCCAAAATAGTCCCTGAGATTTGCGAGAATACTCAATGTAGTTCTCAATATCGCAATTTTTTCATATTGGTCCTCCAGATAGAGTTTCGAGTACTCATAGTGGTCCCTGAGATATTTCTGGTGATGAGTCATTACCGGAACACTTATGTGGCGTCGTTTTGCCACGTTGAATGGCTCCAACGACTAGTTTAACTAGCACGTTTTCAATTTATACCCATATTGGTCTTTCCCTCTACATTTAACCCCAAATTCCAAAATCCAAATCCCTAATCTTCTTCGCCAACAGCTCCCAGTAGCTGAATGACAAACCCAGACACATAAGCTCGTCAAGTAGCTGAATCACACCTGAGCGATATCTTACCATCAACTGCACTTGCCAGAAACTCTATGTGAATGCCTAATATATGTGGACGTCGCTTTGAAGTAGATGAAGATGAATCAACCCCCCAGACAAAAGCCCCGCAAAGTACTACAAAGCAAGCAAGTGCATATCCACCAAGCATTGCAACTATTCCATATGATTTCTATTTCATTTGAGATCGGTGAACAGATATAAACCATGAAGGAAGAGTTTCTTTCATTAGTAGTTGAACCAGCATTAACCCTCCTGATAACCACACTAGAGAAGCTACTAGGGAAGCTGCAAGCTTCACCTAGGTCATTGATGCAGCAAGTGAAACCTGTCCATATTTTGTGCCACTTTTGGTTACTTTCAACTTTTCCAATTTTTTCTTTGGAAGGCCATTAGATACAATTTTCCTCACCGAATGCATCAAGATTGAGAGAATCTCTTCAGTCAGGAATATGACATCTCTAACTGATCGATAGACATGTAAATAGAGAATTCTGGGAGCTACAGAGCAAATCCCTCCACATAAATGGAAAATTGGCATGTAACATTTTGCCTTTTGTGTCCACAAGGAACCCACAATTGGCATGCAAGGCCATGGACAACTTGCAGCAAGGGACTCGAGTGCTGAGCCAGCTAAATTAAGAAAACGTTTCGCAACTCTGTCTAGTTTAGGTAATAGTAAGGCTCACAAAGACGGCCAAGGGCAATGGAAGCATGGCAGGAGAGCTTCCTCCTGCAAGAAGATTAGGAATTTGGATTTTGGAATTTAGGGTTAAATATAGAGAGAGACTAATGTGGGTATAAATTGGAAACGTGCTAGCTAAGCTAGCCATTGGAGCCATCCAGCATGGCGAAATGACGCCACGTAAGCACTTCGGTGATGACTTATCTCTAGAAATATGCCGAGGGACCACTATGAGTGCTCGAAGCTCTATTTGGAAGACTAATATAAAAAAATTGGGATATTAAGGACTACCATGAGTATTCACGCGAATCTCAAGAACTATTATGAAAATTTACTCCATATTCGGTATATGCGTGATCGGATTTAAATAAGTATCAACCAGTGTCATGTTTAAAACATTCGAATAAATATCAATAAGTAGCATGTCCAAAATATATCTGATACACGGACACAACAACTCAATCAAATGTCCGTGCTTATAGATTTTTTAAAACTATAAAGACTTCCAAATTAGTTACACACTTACACCTTTAAAAATCAGCAATTACACATACTCTGACAAACTTAGAGAACGGTTCGTATTTTCATTTTCAATGTTTTTTTTTTTTTAGAATTTTATGAAGAAAACAATAAATAATAAGATTTTATTTTGCTTTTTTTCTTTTTTTCCTAAAATCTTAGAAATCTAAAATGTTAAAAATAAAAAAATATAAAAACATAAACCCCACGCACCCTTAATTCTTTAGGGCTCCAAAACTTTTAAAGGTCAAGTGATTTTAACGATATTAAGCTTAATATTAGAATTATAGAATATAACCCAAACATTATCAACCCAAGTTGTCTAACAAAATTTAACCACGTGAATGTAATCTAAGTAATAAAACTCACTCAGCCCTTATCCACCACTCTTGTACTATCTTTCCATTACTTTCAAGAGCTAAAGTTTCTATCTTCCTTCTGATTCAAATGTGTCTTCCCTTCGGCGTTCAGACACTACTTGACATCGCTGTCACATATTTACGGAACATAAATGCAGAGATATGAAGTGAAACCCAACAACAGCTTATTTAAAAGTTTTGATTTTGATTTTGACTTTAACAATTCCAAATTACTTAACAGTTGAAGTTGGGAGTGTGTTCTAAATTTTGGCAGATAAAAAGATCACATTTATATTAATACAAGCTCCAAGATAAAGGCTTCCACCCGGGGAAGAAAGCAATTAACAGGTAACTGGAAACTATGTATGAGGAACATCAACTCCAAAATAAGTTCAGACATCAATTCCTCCGCGTTCCCATTTCAAATTTGCAGTTACTACCATTACACTTGCACTATTGTTATTTCAGCCTGAAAGTCTCCACCACGTAAATCAGGCACCGCTAGCATATAATCGAGTCCATTCCTTCGCTGCAGAGTAGAATATAATAGGTTTAATAGATTTTACATGCATATAGCACGTTGGATACTGATAATCATACAAGTGAGGGGAAAAGAAAGAAAGAATACCAGTTTCAACAGCCTCGGCCTCGTTACTTTTCCAATGCTTGGCAATGTTCTCAGATAGTGGATCATCTGGGTTTGGTGCACTCAACAGAGCCTGGATACTAAAAGTGGCAACAAAATTGAAATTTATCAGTTACATTTCCCCCAATTTTTCACATTTTCCTCGTCCTAATGTCTATCAAGATGTGTATCGACCATCCTACAAGATGAATACCTCAAGAGTACAGTGCGTATCTGAAGGGCAGGGCTCCACTTATCTTTCAGAATATCAAGACATATCCTGCCAAGCTGCATTAAACATGAACCTGTAAGAAAAATAAGTAATTACAGAAGAAATGGACATGCTAGGGAAGGAAAGTGTACCTTATCGATGTTTGGATGATATATTTTTGTTAGAAACCGAACCTGGACAAAGCAATTCAGTTAGGAATGATTAGACAGACCCTATGTACCATTCTCCTGTGAATTAAACCTTAAGTAGCAAGTAAACAAATTCAAAGGAAAAACTGCAAAACCATACAACTCAGACTAATGGGTATAATTAAATCACCTTAGTGGTATATTTTTCTCAGACCATATAGGAAAATCAACATTCCACATAATGGAGAAAGGAATTCGTGTTCATCAAAGACATTGTATTCAAGAATGTTTCTAAGTTATTATTGCAGTTTCAACAAGGAGCAGGATGAAGAAAAAGACAGAGAATGGAGCATAAGACCATTCAAGTAATTGCATTTCTTTAGGGTCTTATTCAAAACCCATGTTCTTCAAAGGTAAAAATCTTAAAACTGAATACAGCTGATAAATATAGTTTGCATTATCGTTTCTTTTTGGTGAGTGACCATTCAGCAAAAACTAAACATTAACAATAATACAAAAATAGAAAAGCAAAAAAGCAATTAATAAATTGAGTACCTTTGGAGCAGCCATTGGATATTCTTCTGGCAAAAATAGTTCTAACTTGAAAACTCCACCTAATAAATACAAACAATAGGGTAGCATATCAGTTGGTTAAAGGATGCTAGTATTTTACAAAGAAATAAGCTCATCAAACAATCCAGTTGGAACTGGTTAACTGAATCTATAACTTGAGAAGACTGATTAAAAAGAAAGATGGATAACATTGAATTTGTTTGGTCATCAAAATAAGATTTATTAAGAAGGTTGCTATTTTAACTTGTTCTAAATATGTGACCCAGCGCAAGCAGCTAGAAATAAAACATAAAGCAGTTTATTCATGAGATGAGATTCACAACCTATGGAAATTGATAAACATAATGGAAAACTGTGATCATCAAAATAAGGCCTAAATAGTCAGAAACACAGGTGTAGAAAATGACCTAAACATAAGTTAATAAAACAAGACAGATGCACAAAATTTACAATGTATGCTCATTATTCAAATAAGGCTATAATGGGCAGCATCAAATTCCACCTCATCACTCAAATAACCAACATCCTTTCATTAAGTACGCCACATATAGAATAGGACAGTTACCATTCTACCAATATACATATATATTGAGAGTAATATGGAAGAAATTTCATGGACAAAAATGGAACAAGATTTCTTTCAAAGCACGACGAAATTATATTTGGTTGCAAAATAGAAAACATAATTAATTAATTCTAGTCAAACTCAAATGAATACATAATAACACCCGGATCAAATAGACATTTCTATCAAACACAACAGAATCTTATGCAATATAAGGCACAAAGGATGCTGCTAGGCTCATTATACTACCTTCATAGGGTGACTGAGTAGGGCCAAGGATCATCACATTGAAATATCGCATGTTGTCTTCCGAAGGCGAAGCACTAATTCCAGGTGCTGCATCACCAGATCAAAACAAATGAGCCAACAGGTATCAACTTTAGCAGCACATAACAACAAATAATTATATAAAACCTTGAACAGATCACTATCACCAAGGTAACGTTCAACTCACACCATCACACAAATTAAACAAGTACTACCAATTTAACTTAGGGTAAGAGCTTTCAAATCACTACACACTAGAGGGGAAACTTCAAATTATGCATGCAACCACGATAATGGAGCTGAGAAATGAGAAGTTACCTGGCTCACTGAGCAAACGCTGCGTTTCCTGTTGAGATCAAAGAGCCAGAGAGAGAGAGTGATCAAAACAATCCACAAAAATCCAATAACTAAAATCTTAAGGGAAAAAATGAAGAAGAAAGAATCCTAACTAAAATTCGATTCAAGCTAAGATCAGAAGGAAAAAAAAAAAGGGCTTTCGTAATTGAAACCCCAATTCACCATTGAACACTTTCAAAGTTTCATAATTCTTTTTTCTTTTTGTGGTCATCATCACTGAAGTTGAGCTACGTAAGGTGAAAAAGGAAGGGATTTGATCTTAGCCCAGAACGGATGATGTAGTTGGTGGTTCAATCAGGTTCATGGGTCACGAAAGACAGGGTTTTCAAGAATATTGAGGTATTTTTATGGATCAGAGAAATTGAAGTGGGGATCTAAAAGAGATAACGGGTACGAACCTTGATGATTCTTCGAGGGAGGTTGCTGTTCGCCATTTTTGGAGGGTCGATTGCAAAACACGCAATAGGGTTTTGAGTCTCGGAGAAAAAGAAAGAGAGAAAGAGAGGAACACACAAAGAAAAAAAGAAATGAGAGAGAGAGTGCTTTCTCCCACTAACACTAAAAGGGAGCTCCACGAGATGGATTTTATTCTCCACGTATTTTATATGGACGATATATTGATAATATTGTCATTTTCTTTTGGACAAAAAATTAGAATAAGCCAAATTGAAATTCGTTTCACTAATGAGCTAGGAGCTATATATATGTAATTCGAACCAGCTCGGTTCGAATTAGATTTCTTAGTAAATCGAACCAGCCAAATTCGAATTAGGTTGATAAAAAGTTGGTTGTAATTCGAACCAGCAAGGTTCGAACTCCGTCTCCACGTAAATCGAACTAGCTTAGTTCGAATTATAGGTAAGTAAAGTCTTCAAGTAATTCGAACCACCCTGGTTCGAATTACACTTATGCTGGGTTCTTAATAATTCGAACCACTCTGGTTCGAATTACTAGTGATTCGGCTATATAAGGAGTTCGAGTCAGCCTCATTGAACCATTCTCACCTTCCCCTACCCCACCAAATCTCAGAGAAAACGACCCAGATTCTCTCCGACGAAGACCTGAACGGAATACTCTGCTGATGGGGGACGATCCGGCACGGTTATATCGCTTGGACGGAGTCGCCCATATAGCTGGGGTCATCAACGAGGAGGTTAGTACGGAAACAACTTTGTTCTACCGGTACATGTGACTTAGTGGTTTTGCATGCGGGTTAGATGGTGGTTTAGTTGGTGGTTTATGTTAGTGGTTTATGTTAGTGGTTTCCGTTAATGGTTTATGTTAGTGGTTTCTGTTAGTGGTTTACGTTAGTGGTTTATGTTGGTGGTTTATCTTAGTGGTTTATGTAAGTGGTTTACGTTAACGGTTTATGTTAGTGGTTTATGTTAGTGGTTTACGTTAGTGGTTTATGTTAGTGGTTTATGTTGGTGGTTTATGTTAGTGGTTTATGTTGGTGGTTTATCTCAGTGGTTTATGTAAGTGGTTTACGTTAGCGGTTTATGTTAGTGGTTTATCTTAGAGGTTGACGTTAGTGGTTTATGTTAGTGGTTTATGTTAGCGGTTTAGTTGTGGTTGTTTTATGTTAGATCTTTCATGTCAGTGGTTTATGCTGGTTTCTTATGTTAGTTGTTTATGCAAGTGGTTCTCGTTCTTGGATTTTTAAGCGGTCATATTTAGTACGATTTTTTGGTTTATGAATTATCGTGTTGATTATGTTTGTCACTGGTAATTAAGTTGGTTCTAATAATGCGGTTCATTTCTTTCGCAGCCTCAGCAATGCATCAGGAGCATGCGGCGGCAGTAGGGCATGCTTCTCGATGACAGATACGTTCCGTACCTGCAGATGGCCGGGTCTTCAGACCGCAGAATATCAAACCAGTAATCAAACTCAACCTCGGTCTTTGCATATGCCGCATTCACTAGAAGCCTCCGTGCGTCTTTGCCTTTGAAGGTCAGGGCAAAATTAGCCGCTACGTGTCGAATGCAGAATGCACGGTACGCAGCTGGAGGTAACCAACCCCCATCAGGAGCCTCAAGCGCAGCCTTGATGCCGTTATGCCTGTCCGATATAACCAGCAGACCTGGCTATGGTGTCACGTGCTGTCGAAGGTGGGAGAGAAAGAATTTCCAGGACTCCGCATTCTCACCCTCTACTAGTGCGAACGCCACAAGTAGAATGTTCGAGTTCTCGTCCTGTGCAATCGCGATGAGCAACATTCCCCCATACTTCCCATACAAATGTGTGCCGTCGATGCTGACTAGCAGCTTGCAATGACGGAATGCTTCGATGCACGGAGGAAACATCCAGAAAAGTCTGTGAAAATACGCTTGAGTCTCGTCCACCTGTCCTCCAACTCGAACGGGGCTCGTTTTTAGGATTGCAACAGATCCAGGCATAGTCAGCTGGATTTCCAACACCCACCTAGGAAGCTCGTTGTATGACTCATCCCAGTCACCGTAGATGACGGCAACAGCCTTCTGCTTCGCCATCCAGACCCTCCTGTAAGTCGGCCTAAACCCAAACTGTGCTGCCGTGGCATTGAGGAGCACCTTGATGCTGACGGATGCATCAGCCCTAACTATTGGCATAATGAACGCCGATATCACATGATAATCCAAACTCCTATGGTCACTCGAGATGGAAGTGGCAAGACAAGTGTGAGGTCCATTGTACCGTTTGACCTCCCAAATGCCCTTGCGCTGCCGGAGACTCAGTCGAATCAACCATGTGCACCCATTCCCAAACTCTGAACACTTGCCCACATACCGGCGATAATCATACTCCACTACCTTGTACTGTACCCCTCGCCGGATGCTGTAAGTCTTCACACTTAACAGGGCCTCATCTTTATCCTGAAATTACTGACCAACCTGAAATTCCGTCAGACCAGCAGTTCCTTCCGCGTCTCTAGCTCCAAATCCAACAGAGTGCCCAGAAACCCCCTCCTGCCTCATGGCATCCAAGTCCAAGGCGGAAAAATGTGGTGGATACTGCTGTGTCCCAGAGGTAGACCTACCTACCGCCAATGTAGGTTCACTCACTCCAATATCATCCCCGCTGTCATCGTCAATCATATCCGGCCCGACGTCATCCTCCTCTGCATCACCCAACAATCCGTCTCGAACGCCAAGCGGTGCAACGCCCTGTAGAGCGTTCGGCAAAATATCAAATGCTCCTACCGCGTCACCCCCAGTGGCATTGAGATCAGCAGCAAAAGACGGGGACGCGACTGGTTGGACCAGTTGCTCGTACACAGGGACAGAGGTAGAAGCAACGGCAGGCCTTGAACTAGAACCTCTGCCGTGGCTAAAGTGGTGGTATTCCGGTTCAAACCCCCTGAGCTGGATACCACATCAAGCAGCTTTGCCAACAATTCTGGTGTCCTCACCTCCAGAAACTGTCGCCGACAAAGAAACATGACTTGTAGATCCTCGTCACTACTGATCGTGAAACAATCATACTTCACGGTATCATGGAGGACCGTCACTAGAATGCGATAGTAAAACTTCTTTACCCGCTTCGCACCTTCCTGACCAAGTTTCATCAGCACAGATGTAACAAGGTCATCATAGCTCGTCGTAGGACTCACGACAATACATAGAGGATCCTTATCTGTGAACTTCACACCGGAACGAGTTTTCCTCTTGATGGATCCTCTGTGGTGAACCAAAACAGCAAAACTCTCCTCACTAGCCATATTACACCCTCTAATGATAGCAACTCACGTATACAACCATATATATACTGCTATGTCTCCAACTAATTCGAACCGGTCTTCATCGAATTAGGCAACGTGTAATTCGAACTAGCCTGGTTCGAATTACTTCATGCTCATTCTCTCCCCATAATTCGAACCACAGTGGTTCGAATTACTTGCTTTGCGAGTTCGAACCTTCCTGGTTCGATTTATTTGGACACGTTTGCTTGTAATTCGAACTGCATTGGTTCGAATTATTCATGCATGCAGTTCGAACCGGCCTGGTTCGATTTATATAAATATATGCTTTGGTTTATTGCCGAAACGATTTTGGTTTTGGCTTATATACGTCAATTCGGCCTGGCATTGGTTGATATTGGTTTTTTGCCCTTTTTTTTATAATATCACTCTATACACTAGCGGCTCAACAGGCACTAACGTGCCTGTTCAACCGTTTTTCTATTGTTTTTAAGAAATTAAGTGCCTGTTGAGCCGCTTTTCTATTATTTTTAAGAAATTAATTTTATTTTTTGTTAATATATCATTCACTTTTTAAATTTATTAGATAAGTATTTTTTTATTTTAATGTTGATGTGGCTTTATTTATATCATATTTTATTAAAATTAAAATTAACTATAAACCAAAATATAATTAAAAAAATAATAATAACGTTATTCTGATTCAAAAAGAGTATATATAAACCAAAATACATGTTAGTTATATTTTTATTTAAATGTCATGGATACTCATATTTGTCTTCTTCTTTTTTAAATGGTAGACCAAAATATGAATCTAAATATGAAGAGGTCTTCATTTTTTTATAAATAGTGGAAAAATAGAATAAATGAGAATGCTTATTTTTTTTTTGTTTTTAAATATCAATATATAAGAATAATTAATAAACAAAATAGGAGAGTATAAAAATTGTATATCTGAAAAAAAATCTTTCGTAATTCATCATATATCTTCTTATCAATAACTTTTTAGTCTTAAAAAACCGCCAGATTTACTGACTATAAAAATAAATATATAAACCCTTCAAGATTATTCAATTAAAAATTATGTGTAACAAAATCAAAATAAAAATTTAAAAATATTATTTACAAATTAACTATTTTTAAGAGTTATTAAGTTTAGTTATTTATTTTTAATTAGTATTTAATTTGAAGCCCAAATAAAAATTTATATTCAAAGTACTCTCTATCTTCATGCATAGTTTCAATTGTTAAAAAATATTTTATTTTTTTAATTTTATATTTAATTTTTTAAATTAACTTTAATTTTATTATTTTTTCAAAATTATTATTTTATATTTTTATTATATCCCTTATTATATCAAACACTATTCTCTCTTGCTATTATTCTCTATATGATAAATACAATACTTTACATAATTAAATATCAAATCTAATACTCTAAATAATTAATTATTTAGACAATTAGTATACTAATATTCTAAGAAACACTTGATAGGTGTGATTTTCTTGGATGTATTATATACCAATTAAATAACTAAGCCAATATGCCAAATGTTACGGCCTGGCCCAAATTCACGCGGGTCAACCCGACCCGAGTTCCCGCCGGCCCAGCAACGCGCCCTCCACCCGACTCGGACACGCGTCCCGTACGGCTTGCACATAGCCGTGGGACAGCGTCCTTGAGGGTATGGGCCTGTCCACTTGAGGGGCTCACTACTGACATGTATATAAGGGGGAGACTGGCTCTCCCCCGAGGTACGTGATATTCTTAAACCACCTCCTTTCCCCCTGCACATATTCTGACAAGAGCGTCGGAGTGTCTTTGCAGGTGGCACCCCCCTCTCCATACGAAGTGCTCGGGACCTCGCACACCCGGGACCAGGAGATCACGACCAGACGAGCCTCTCCACCACCCCAAGCGTTGACCTCAGGGTCCTAACCCGAACCGTCGGGTATCCGACCTGCCGAACACCAAACAAATAATATTGTAAAAGACAAAATTAATAAATTTTTTTGTAATATAATTTATTTATTTTAGTTTAATTTAAAAAATTTATATACTCAAATTTTAAATACAATATTCTAAGTAATCAAGTATTTTAGAAAATTAAAAAAAATTATCCCATTAAAAGCAATTTAAAAAGAAAAATGTTAAAAAAATATTTATAAAATTTTTCATCCCATCGTTGATAAATAGTTAAATACAAACATGTCAAAAAAATAAATAAAATGTACATATAAAAGGTAAAAAAACGGTTGTTTTTGTCAAATCAAATTAACGAGAGAAAAAGACATAACGCTATTTATCTACATAAAAAATTGGTAACAAATTAAAAAAATAAAAAAATAGATTAAAAATATAGATTGAGTAAGTAAATTGGAAAATAAAATTGTAACCGCAGTAGAAAAAGGCAAAGGAGGAAGATGGAGGCAATTCAATTGAGAATGTTAAAGAAAGGAAAAGAAAAATATTAAAAGAAATACAAAAATGATAATTTTTTTTAAGAAACTACAACAAAAGCTCTAATAAAATAATTAGAGTGAAGTTACAGAGTACATTGTACTCAGAACACGATACAAACTAAAACTAAAATAAAACTAAATAAAATATAATTTAAATAAATATCACAAAATATAATAAAATTTACCAAAAATTCCTTATCACTACTATTGATAATAATTGAACACTTCTTTCATCATAAATTATTCTTTTGTTCTTTTCGTATATGCTTCTAAAACCAACATTTATCATAGTCATAGTCTATTTTAGGAAGTTGTCTAAAAAATTATTCAAAAGGTAAAAATGTTAGAGTTGAGTAAGAGAAGTAAAGAAAATTAAAGAAATGATAAAAAAATAGATTATTTAAGTGTAGGATTGAGAAAGAAGTTACGTGTGAATTTTGTTTTGTAACTGGTAGTGAAATACATAACTGTAAAATTAGTTTTGGATTATGTTGGCACTTAGCAGAGTTAAAATAGGAAAGAAAATTGGACACCAAATTTGAGGTATTCGCATTATATATTGTTATAGATGATTTTTTTAAATAAATAATTTAAATATTTTATTTATCGTATAAATAATTTACTAATTTAGACATAATTTATCATTTTGTGTACTATTATTTATTTTATTTATAATGTAACGATTTAACTATGAATATAATGGAGCTTATGTTATAAATGAGATATGTCTATAGTTAAATTGTTAACACCGTAAATAAAATAATAGCAAATGACACCCATATATGTAATTTATTGGTTAAAAAATTCGGATATGAAAATAGAATGAGTGTTATACCTTAACATGATAATTTTTTGTGTTTTTTAAAACTATGGGAGGTACACAAATCGGACTATCCGATTTATGTTTAAAAAATTTTAAAATTTGGAGTACACAAATCGGACCCAACGATTTGTGTTAAAAAATTAAAAAATTTTGGAGTATAAAAATCGGACGGTCCGATTATAAAAATCGGACGGTCCGATTTGTGTACCTAAAAATCGGACAGTCCGATTTTTGTACCTCTTAAAAATTGAATTGTCTGATTTGTACTACGTATATTAAATCATCTCATATTTTAAAAAAATATCACAGTAGATCACAATTTAAAAAAATATCATTATTAATTTAATATTAAAAATAAAAAAGTGCAATTTATCCTCAGTCTTAAATTTTTTTTGTTTTGGGATGCACGGTCGAACGACATCATCTAGTTGGAGCAATAAATTTTGAGATTAGTATTGTTATTTTTTTAATAAAAAATATATTATTAGAGTAATTTTGATTAGTTTTATTGTAATATATATGACTAGAGTGACTGGTGTGATATAAATATATCTTAGTTTTGTAGCTGTTGATATCTATTTTTAAGAACTTGTTTTACTATTAATGAACATTAGGATTTTTTAAAGAAGTTTTTTAAATGTTTTATTTTAAAAAAAAAATCCATAGCAACATGTAAAACATTTGAACTATTTCTTTAATAAATTTTAATTTAATATGTATACTAGGATAAACATAATTTATCTTATTTTATAGTTTAGTTTTGTAATTGTTTTTATTTATTTTTAAGAATTAAATTTACTATTAATGAATTTTAGAATTTTTTTTAAAGATTTAATGTAAATGTTTTATTTAAAAAAAATTCTCTCATCGATACTACTAATTTATACCTAACTCTTTTAACCCCTTTGTTCTATTAGCATTCATACTCGTTAAGATAAGACTCTTTAACTTAGATATATAATCCAAATACAATCCCTTCATCAATGTTTTTTATGTGAAAATTAGGATAGACACTCATAAAGATATACTCACTACTAGACGTTTTTACTAAACTTATTAAAAAATGAAGAAGAAAGATTGAAATATTTGTGAGGTAGGCTACTATTTGCAGCTTCTTATATAGCTGATCAAAATTTGTCTTACTATATCTTTGTTACAATGTAAACTATCTCGTTTATATTGTGCACAATATAAACGAGATATAATGTTTAACATGTACGTTTTTAGGTATCCTGCTTGCACCCATTTTATAGGTTTAAATTTTTTGTCTTATTTTGCTTAAAGTGTAAATGAAATATAGTCATACTTAAATCGTTTATATTGTAAATGAAATAAATAATAGTACACAAATTAGTAAATTGTATTCAAATTACTATATCCGTAAATAAAATATTTAAATTATTTATTAAAAAAATCTATATATATATATATATATATATATAAAATATTTTGTGTATTTTATATTTGTATAAATAAAAAACATAACATTACTAAAATGAAAATAAAAATATCCATTTTCTACTTATATATGAAATTAATGTCTTAACTCTTGAGAAGTTTTTTAAATAAATAAAATAAAAGTGTTATTTATCAATATACGCAAATGTTCGGTTGCTTGAAAGAATGGCAGATCGGGTGAAGTCGAGGCTGGAGCAATTGGATGTGAGAGGATCTGGACCTGGGCGCGAACTTCGGGAGTGAGACAATCGTCCGAGTTATCGGTGGGTCGGCGGGTGGGACCACCTGCAAGGATACTCCGATGCCAAAGTTAGTGTCTGTACAAAGAGTCAACTAATTATGGTAGAAAGGTGACGTACCTCCGAGGAGGGGTAGGTCCCTCCCCATTTATACTCCACACTCAGGTGGGCCCTTCTCTTGGGCCCATCTGCCTGGAAGCTTCTACTAGCTATCTAGGCCTTCTCAACAGGACGTGAGGTGGCACGCGGGTCACCTTTACATGTGGGTCAAATACCCACCAGGTCGGTGATCCGTATGTGAACCCGAGATCCTCGTTGGATTGGGTCAAAACAGTGCTCCCAACGCACCACACCATGAAGCCTGGAACTCGTGGTTGGTGCGTTTGAGTAGCCTATGCCCGTTCGAATCGAGCCTTGTTCAACCCAGGAGCCCGTCGATGGAGTTCGTGCCTCCAATGCGCATGAGATGCCCCCATCCCTTGCTTGGGACGTTGCTACGATTTTCATGTTGAGAGAATTTAATGCTCTTTATGATTGATTTGAAAGCAGGGGGAAAAGTTAGTTTTGCCCCTACCTTTTCGTGCTCCCCTAACGATTATCATTTTGCACCCTTTGCTTTTTATCTTCATAACTCCTATTTCGCCTTTCACTTCTCAAACTTCCACATTCTCCCTTGCTATCTCCATTTCTAGATTCTCATTTGACTTACTGTAAGGCTTACTACATCTTCCTACGTTCACCCTCCCTTCATCAATCCTTTTTGCATTATCTTCTGGTAAGTGATTCTCTTGTACCTGCCTCATTTTTCTCTCGTTGTTGATTGCTATGTTTTTATCTTTTTGGCTTCTTGCTTGATTCTAATTTTGCGTAGACTAGTGTTGCCATTGTTAGATAGTTCTTAGGGGGTACCATAGACATCTTTTTCCTGGATTTAAGTCTTAAAGTAGTGCAATAGTGTAGAGTAGTAATGTAGCAGAATATAGTTCCATCTTTTCGTTTCCTTCCAAGTTTTCGACTTTCCGAGTTAACTTAAGTGGTGTCCTCATTGTAGGTATGGCGCAGCAACCTGCGGCACGCAATGTTGTGGATCGCTACGTTTGGGTTACCTCTGACATGAAAGACACGGCTTCTTGGGTAACCCGAGAGGAACTACAGGAGCTTTGCGACTCCGAGGCCTTGTGTGGAGAGGGCCCGGAAGAAGCGAATTACCAGGTTTTCGTCCCGTGTGAACGAGAGCGCATCTGTCACTTGAACATGGCGTCTCCACGGGTAGTTGATGGGATGTGGGTGTACAAACCAATGTTCACCATGCTAGGTTTCGTCTTTCCTTCTCTCCTTTCATCATCTCCCTTCTAAACCGTTGTGATGTCGTCCCGTCGCAACTTCATCCAAACAGCGGGGCAACCATCTGTACTTTTTAGATGGTCTATGAATATCTGGAGATTCCGACTTCTGTGAACGTGTTTTTATATCTTTTCTTACTCACTAACCCCACCTGAGAAAGAAAGCACAAGAAAGGCTACCCCTTCCTTCCGAGATGTACAAAATAGACGAATTTTTGGCCTTTTTGAAGATTATTTCCATGGTTTCAAAACCAAGTACTTCAAAGTCAGACTGGCTCCAAGTTACCACCCCTTTTGGCTTATCCTCGAGGGCGAAAGGTGGATCCCAACTTATTGGAGCTTTGGTGTCGGCTCTGACTATTTAGTAAAATTGTCCTATGAATGGTTGAGTCTAGAGAACCGTCATATCACAGACATCTTTTTGGCAGTCTTTGGCTCGAAAAATCTTAACCCCCATTTGCTAATGGGTGACCGGGAGTCCGGTCACGAGTGCGTAGGTAAAATTTTGAATTTCATCATTATTTAGGCCCTTGGGCCTCCCGATCTATTTTACTTGCTTTGGAACTTTGCGTTTTCCTGACTTCTTAACTGCTTTTCCCTTTTTCTTGTAGTTGTCATGGCTGCCGGAAACACCACAATGGTTAACTTGATGTCCCACTTCTTCCCCTCAAAAGACAGTGATGATGATACTTCGACAACCCCTTCAGCGGAGCTTAGGCCTAAAACTGCTGGTGAGGGGAGTGGTCAGATCGTCGGCGAAGGCCATGAATAACCCCATCCCTTTGCCAACTCCCCACCCGAGGACCCGCCAGAGAGCCTTGTTGCTGACGAGCCGGTACATGGTCATGAAGCGGGGTCGAAGATGATGGAGATGATCGCGAGCTGATCATCATCACCAACCCCAAGAAAAGGAAGACAACCTCCGGCTCCAGCAAAACTCTAACTATTATGGAGAAAATTTTTGACGTCAGTCGTTTCATCGACTCCCGGCTTCTCCCAGGCACAGAGGGAAGAGGACCTCGCCGCCCAGGCAAGGTGGACTTACCGCAGTCTCCTCTGGGAAGCTGCTATCACGAGAAAAGTAGAATCCGTGTTGGCTCAAAGCCAACTTGCGGAAGGTAAACTTAGTGCTACCCAGAAAGATATTGCCCGGCTGAAGGCCCAAGAGGAGTCGCTTAAAACCCACTTGCCGAAGAAGAGAAAAAATCAAGGAAAGCGCCGCTGAAATCAACCGTCTGGTGGAGCACGACCTCTCTTTCTCCAGCCAACTTAATAGCACTCGAAGTCAGGCCACTGTTGCGGAGGCAAATGCAAAGGAACTGAAGGAGAAGGTTGCCGAGGTCACAAGGTCAGCCGAGGCCGCCTAGAAGAGAGGCCCTAAATTTGAAGAAGAAAAACAAGGAAATTGTGAGGGATGACCAAAAGGTAGTCAAGGCTGCTGAGGAGGGGATTAAAACTTAGGTCTCTATTCTTGCTCCCAACCTTAACACTTCACTAATTGGAGCCTTCAATATGGTTCAAGATGGGAGGACTGTGGACATCCTGAAATAGTGAGGCTCTCTTTGTAAAAATGACTTATACTTTTGTATTTTGACTTATTGGGCCGATGGTATGCCCCCGACTTGTAAGTTTGAAACAATTGCACTTTTATCGTTGTTAAGTAGTTGCCGTGACTCGTGGTGCTATTGACCTTAGATCGTTAACTAGCTAATGTGATGCCTTTTTTAAACTACTGATTTTGTTCATAGAATGTTTTGGCTGTTTTACTTATTGCTTCTTTGCTTGGCTGTCAGGCCGTAAGCCGCTATGCGTTGGATATCCGTTAGTTGCAATTGTTTTGGCTCCCGTGGTGATCAGTCTTAGGTTTCCGTTAAACCAATGATAAACCAGAAGTATAATAAGAATAATGTAAATTAATTATTTAAGTTTTCAATAGTAGGCCTCATTAAAACTCCTTATCGTAACCTCGTGTGGAGGGTAAGGGGGAAAGAGTGCCTCCTTTTTAGCAGGCGAACAGAAGTACAAACACTTGTAATTTTTAAAGAAAATAAGGCATCTAACACATGGATGGTAAAATAAGAGATGACAATTAAAAAAAAAGGTGTGGAAAAAACCGTTAGGTCGGGAAGTTACCTTTCAAGAGTAGAACCTCTTCAGGTTTGCCACATTCCACGACCTCGGGATATCGCTCCCATCCAACTATTCTAGGTTGTAAGCACCCTTCCCGAGAACTTCTCTTACTCTGTACGGGCCTTCCCAATTAGCTGCTAGTTTACCTTCTCCTAGGATTGGCGGACCAATATCGGTACGTCGTAACACCAAATCACCTTTCTTGAAGTTCTTGTTCAGCACTTTGCCTGCTATTGTAGCACTTTGCTATTGTAGCGCAAGGTTATGCTCTATTTTAGTTTAGCTTCCGATAAGTGGATCATCTCCCTTGTTTCGTCAATAAGATCTTTTGCAATTGCTTTTGTACCACCATCAAGGAGTAGCCTTGGGCTCGGTTCTCCGATTTCCACAGGGATGACCACATCGACCCCGTAAGTAAGTCGAAAAGGCGTCTTCCCTGTGGAGGACTGCGGCATTGTCCTATAAGACCACAAAACTGAAGCTAGCTCGTCTGTGCAAGAGCCCTTTCGCTGATCAAGGCACTTTTTTATCAGAGAATTGCGTCTCGTTGTCCAAGGCCACGATCTCTGAGATTCCAAACCTGGATATTACTTGTCTCTACAAAAACTTTCAGCAATTTGCTGATGATATGTGGCTAACAGCTCTGCCTTCATCCACTAGGTGTGGTAATCAATGGCCACTATGAGATACTTAACCTGCCCCGAGGCTACCAAAAATGGCCCCAAAAGGTCGACTCCCCACTGAGAAAAGGGTCGGGAGGCCAACATGGAACTTTGCTCCTCTGCTAGGGCCTTATAGAAATTTGCATTCTCTTGACATTTCTTGCACTTTCTTACGAATTCCCGGCCATCCGTCATCATATAGTGCCAATAGTATCCCGCTCTGACGAGCTTTCTGGCCAACACCTTCCCTCTAATGTGATGGCCACAACATCCCTTATGGACTTTGCTTAGAACGTAGACACTTCATCAGGGGTTGATTAAGTTCTCGCTTGTACAGTTGACCCTGTATTACTACGTACTTGGTGGCTTCCCTTCTTATCACTTTGGCCTCCCTTTCCTCTCTAGTAAGTGCTCCATCTTCAAGAAATCGTTGAATCAGATTGATCCACGAAGAAAGGCTTGGGACTTGGGTCATGCAAAAAGACACTGAAGGCTCCTTCACTAGGCTTGGGGCTCGTGAGCTTTGATAGGAGGTTGGCCCTAGCGTTTATCTCCCTGGGCACAAGCTGGACCACCACTTCTTCAAAACCCTCGCATAACCTTTTTGTTCTTTCCAAATAATTTTGTAACAGGGGATCTCTAGCCTGGTAGGGTTCGCTCACTTGAGAGGTCACGACCTGTGAGTCACTGTTGACCTCGAGCCTCGTTGCTCCGACATCTTTGGCTAAGATTAAGCCGTCTATTAGTGCCTCATACTCCGTTAGTTATTTGAGACTGGGAACTCGAATTTGATTGATTGCACATACACCTTCCGAGCTTTCCAGAATGATCCCAGCTTCTCCGAACGCCTGGTTGGAGGCTCCGTTAACGTGGAGCTTTGACGTTAGGATTTTTGTCAGTAAAGAATTTCATAAAAACAGTTGCGTTGTAGATATAGTCTTTAAACCGACAAAAATCCCTTCGTACAAACGTTTTGGTTGTCACAAGTAACAAACCCCTTAAAAATTGTTAACCGAGTATTCAAACCTCGGGTCGTCTTCTCAAGGAACTGCAGGGAAGTATGTTCTTATTATTGGTTATGGAGGTTGTAAAATCGGGATTGAGAGTGAAGAGTAGATATGACAAATAATTTAAATGGCAATTAAAATAAATAAATACTGTAAAGCAAACTTTTGGCAAAGTAAGAGAAATTAGAAGTCCAACTTAGTTATCTCTCTCAACAATAATGAAAGTTGAATCTAAATTCCACTTAGTTAACCTTTACTAAAGTAAAGGAAAGTCAAGGGACTAATTAGTTTGACCTTCAAATCCTATTTATTTTCTAAGAAAAAATTGGGATTATTAAAGTTCAGTTTAATTAGCAAGATAACGATTATCAATTATGTTGAGTTTGATAATGTTGAGTTACTGATTTCTTAACCAAGACCAAAAGGGGAAAAAGTAAAATTGTTGGAATAAAAATGTCCTTAGATGGAAAGCAATGGTAACACAAATTAAAGAGAAAGCAATCAATAACTGAAATACCTCAAATAATCATTAATTCAAATCATAACATGGAAAGGGTTCATAAGCCAAATTGGCAACATTTATAGATACGAATAAAAGCATTAAAGTAAAAGTAGCATAGAAACATAAATTAAAGTAAATACTAAACCTGGATCGAGAGTTACTCTTAAAACTAAGAGAAGTCCTAAATCCTAATCCTAAGAGAGAGAGGAGAGAACCTCTCTCAAACTAAATCTAAATCATGGAAAGTAGTAAAAGTGCGAGCTCTCCTAGAATGGATGCATTCCCCCACTTTATAGCCTTCAATCTGTGCTTTCTGGGCCGAAAACTGGGTCAGAAATAGCTCAGAAATCGCCCCCTGCGTATTCTGGTACGTTCAGGTCATGGACAAGTGACGCGGAGGCATCGTCCACGCGGCCGCGCGGATTGAAGTTCGCAGATGCGACGCGTCCGTGTGGATCACACGTTCGCGTCGCCTAGCGTCATGGCAACTATGGCATATTATATATCAAATCGAAGCCCCGGACGTTAGCTTTCTAACGCAACTGGAACCGCATCGTTTGGACCTCTGTAGCTAAAGTTATAGCCGTTTGAGTGCGAAGAGGTCAGGCTGGACAGCTTAGCAATTTCTCCAACTTATTGTATTCCTTCCACTTTTGCATGCTTTCTTTCCATCCTCTGAACCATTCCTGCCCTGTAATCTCTGAAAACACTTAACACACATATCAAGGCATCTAATGGTAATAAGAGAGGATTAATAATAAGCAAATATAAGATCAAAGAAGCATGTTTTCAATCATAGCACAAAACCAGGAAGGAAAATGTAAAACATGCAAATAGTATGAATAAGTGGGTAAAGAGTTGATAAAAACCACTCAATTGAGTACAAGATAAACCATAAAATAGTGGTTTATCAACCTCCCCACACTTAAACATTAGCATGTCCTCATGCTAAGCTCAAGAGAAGCTATAAAGATGAAGAGGAATGGTAGAATGCATGAAATGCAACCTATCTGTATGAATGCAACTATATGCAGAATGTTTCTACCTA
Organism: Arachis ipaensis; assembly: GCF_059453495.1. Classification (NCBI taxonomy): domain Eukaryota; kingdom Viridiplantae; phylum Streptophyta; class Magnoliopsida; order Fabales; family Fabaceae; genus Arachis; species Arachis ipaensis. The sequence goes on from NC_142443.1 coordinate 29,816,199, forward strand.
CTTGGTTAAAAGTAAACAAATCTTTTAAGAATATACATGAACTGGATTTCACTAATTCAAATCATAAAAATGAAGTACAAATAAACTTGCAGAAGAAAATAGCTCATGAAAGCCGGGAACAAAGAATCGAGCATCGAACCCTCACTGGTAGTGTATACACTCTAATCACTCAAGTGTTTAAGGTTCGATTCTCTCAATTCTCTACTAACCTTGCTTTCTAAGGCTTGCTCTTCATCTAACAATCAACATAAATTTAATGCACAAATACACAAATCAAGAGGTCTTTTAAGGGTTGTAATGGGGGTAGGGTCAAGGTAGGATTGTATTTGGCCAAGTGGACTAAAATCTGAATCCTTAATTAACTTAAACTTGCCACCTAACTTTAGACAATCCATGTAATCATAATATAATATCTAAATTATCCATTAACCATGTTTTCCACATATTCATGCATTCTAATTTTCAAGTACAGTACATATGCATTGCTTTCACTTACATTGGGGCATTTTGTCCCCTTTTTGCTTAATTGCTCTTTTTCTTTTCTTTTTCTCTTTTTCTTCTTTATACAGTACAATATATATATATATTTTTTTCTTTTGTTTTTCTCAATGCATATGATTAAATTATTGAATGCATGAACATGTCCTAAACATTCTTTCACATTTTCATAAAGATATATAACACCCAATTCTTAAACCAAATATTTCCAAACCCACTTTTTTCCACACTTAATTCATGAGCACTCTCACTAGTCTAAGCTAACCAAGGATTCAAATTAAGGACAATATTGTTTTCCGCTTAGAGTTAATGATGTGCTAAAGTAAAGAACAAAGGGGTAAAATAGGCTCAAATTGGTTTGCAAAGGATAATGAAAGGTAAGGCCATATGGGTATGTAAGCTCAGTGAAACAAAGGCCTCAATCATATAAGTGCATGTATACATCAAACAATGGAAATATAGAATTAAGCAAGACAAAGATCACAATTTTAGAGAGAAAAATACACACTAAAACAGAATTTTGGTTGATAAAATGTAACCAATTCAAATAGTCTAAAAAATCTCACAGGTTTTGTGTGTTCGAGTTTTAAACCATGTTCCAGTATAATATCTCTTCAAACAAGTGTAACATTAAATTTTATTCAAATTAGTGAAATTCTCTAAAAATTTTCTTGAAAAAGAAAATATTACTTCAACCAAGTGGTAAAATATGCAAAAAATTAAATAAATATGCAATCAAACATGCAAATGCAACAATGAATAAGGAAAATAAATCATTGGTGTTGAGATAGAGGAGTAACTAACCCATGGAGATCGGTATCGACCTCCCCACACTTAAAAATTGCACCGTCCTCGGTGCATGCTGAGATGTGCAGGTGGATGGGTTGCTCCAACTGATGCTTTTCTCCAAGGATTGTGCAGATGGACTTGTCTATTTTCCCAAGCAAACGCCTTCCGGTTCCCTTCCGGGTGGCCATCCTGAAAGAAAAAGGGAAGAAAAAGTAACCCAGTAATAGAGATAAGAAAATAAATGAAGTATGGTTGGGTTAATGCCAAATGAAAAGGGTCTCATTTACATGGAAGCTTCAACATGTACGTGAGAAAACAATAGAAGCCATGGCATACCAGTGGTGCAGAATATACAACCAAGGGAAGGAGTGTGGGTAAAATATCAATATAAGTTCATGTCAATGCAAGAAGGAATTCAAATATCATAAAAGAATAGCATTTATTTAAATAATATTACCCAACAGTGTAAACAAGTCACTAAGCACCAAGATAATACCAGAAAAGATATAACAGTTGAATAAGAACATTTGAACACCAATAATTTTAGAAAAGAAAATAAAAATATGCACAAAATTAAAATGCAATGAATGAAAGTATACAAATAAATAAAATAAAATAAAAGATAAGAGGAATGAGAAGAGTAAGAAAGAAAGAAGAAAGAAGAAAAGATAGAAGAAACTAGGATTGGGGAAGAAAAGATAAGATATTTGGCAAATTAGGATAAGCTGTGTGGCGCAATCGACGCGATCGCGTGAGGCACGCGGTCGCGCGACTTGTGCTTAAACTGATTGACGCGGTCGCGTCGGTCACGCGGTCGCGTGACCCGTTTTATGCTGCTGGCGCGAGGGCAGCCTCACGCTCGCACAACTCTCTGTTTAAATTGCATGTTGTCAAAAATCTGGGTGACGCGATCGCATGGGGCATGCGATCGTGCGAGTGGCCACTTAGTAGGATGTGACGCGGCCGCGTGGGGCACGCGGTCGCGCGAGATGGACTGCGCGTCCAGCGCCAGTCCAACACCACTCTAGCACAACTTTCGGCTGTGCACCATTATTACGTCGAAATCCTGGTCACGCGGCCGCGTGGGGCACGCGGTCGCGTGGAACGATTTGTGCCATTGGCACGCCTCCAGCCACGCTCCAGCGTGACTCTCTGTTCGTTTTTATTTTCTCCCCTCTCCTTACGACGCGGACGCGTCGTTGATGCGGTCACGTCGCGTGGCTTTTTTTTATTACGCATGAAAAATGCAGAATGTAATGATTAATGTGAATGCTATGCATGATCCCAGGTTTAATAAAACAAAATAAAACTCAAAAACAAAACTAGATAAAATTAGAAGTGTAATAAGAAGGATCATACCATGGTGGGTTGTCTCCCACCTAGCACTTTTGGTTAAAGTCCTTAAGTTGGACATTGGAGGAGCTTCCTGCTATGGCGGCTTATGTTTAAATTCGTCCAAAAATCTCCACCAGTGCTTGGAATGCCAATAGCCTCTGGGGTCCCATACTAGGCATGTAAAGCTTCTGAGCAGCTTCAGACAAATTTTTAGGCTCCCGGGGTGACGAATGGTAGAATAGATTCCAGGATCCCAAGCTTTGCTATTAAATCCGCCTTCGTCTTGATCTATATGTTTCCATCCAGGCGGTTTAAAAAGTAGAATCTCACCATGGTGACCAAACGTTCTCCGTGATCCATGCAATTGAGCATGATACCAATCCATGTACTTCGAGGTGAAGCGTGGAACCTTATTGAACCTTGTGCACCAACTCTAAGTACGAGCCGTTTCCCTCTTACTCTTAAAGCTGTAAAGAGCTCTAAGCTGGCCATCTGTTTCAAGCAAACCATATTCAAGTGAATAAGTAAAGTTATATGTTAAGGATTGTACCCACTTGAAGCTTGTATTGGGTGGAAATGGCCTTGGGGTAGGTGTTTCTGGTGGTTCTGTAAGTTCTTCTCCCTTGGGTTCTTCTGTGAATTTCTCCACTTCCTTGCAAGAGTCTTCAAATGTAGTATCACCCTGGTCAAAGTCTTCTATGTCTTCCTCATCACTCGAGTCATAGATTGGAGGTTGAGAGAAATCTACTTCTACATCATCTTCGTATTCATCTGGGGAAGACTCTTCAATCTCAGAGACTTCACTTGCAGATGCAAGTTCGTTACTAAGAGAGCTAGACTTGTGACTATCATCATCAAGGGAATTTGTGTCCTGGGTTATTCCGTCTGATTCTTCATAAACAACTTGCCTTGGAGATTGTACAATATCCTCCTTAGCATCAACTGTAGCGTCCTTGACGGAGTTCTCCTCAGTTCTGGATTCCCATGGAGGTTCAGCATCTCCTAGATCTTCAACCAACTCTTCTTCTTGAATAATGACAGCTTCTTCTACTTGTTCTAGTACGAATTCATTCTCTGTCTTGTCCACTAGAGTTTCTGGTATCTCCTTTAGGCTACGCTCTTTGTTAGACTGTTCACATGGGGCTGTGGCTGACCCTTGTGTATTTGAGCGCCCAGAAACCTATTGAATTACTACTTGCTCCAGTTGTCGAATGGTTGTTTGAAATTTATTTACTGTTTCCTTTAGGCGAACCTCTGCTTCTCGGGTTGCCGGACTTGGACATGATACATAGGAAAGTGGTGGTGATTGGGAGTGATTGGATTGGTACTGGGGTAAGGAAGGATCATATGGTGGCGAATGGTGAAGAGAAGCTTGTGAGTGTGGTGGTTCGAGGTTATGTTGAAAGGATGGTTTATATGCACGGGGTGGGGCTTGTTGGTAGTTACAAGGTTGTCCACCATATCTTTCAGCTGGGTATGCACGGTAGAATGGTTTTTGTCCAGGATATCTCGGAGGGTGTTGCTGCCTAAATGATTGATTAGATCCTCTTGGCTCCATCCATCCTTGATTGGTCTGACCTTGATGCACATTCCTGCTGTAACTTCTATTTCCTTCAACAAAGTTAGAACCAAACTCAAAGCGAGAGGGGTGAGAGTTCATGGTAGCAAATAAAGATAAAAAGGAAAAACAAAAATAAATAAACAAGCAAAAGAAAAATATTTACAATAACCAATAATAAGGCACACGTTAGCAGTTCCCCGACAACGGTGCCATTTTGACGTTAGGATTTTTGTCAGTAAAGAATTTCATAAAAACAGTTGCGTTGTAGATATAGTCTCTAAACCGACAAAAATCTCTTCGTACAAACGTTTTGGTTGTCACAAGTAACAAACCCCTTAAAAATTGTTAACCGAGTATTCAAACCTCGGGTCGTCTTCTCAAGGAACTGCAGGGAAGTATGTTCTTATTATTGGTTATGGAGGTTGTAAAATTGGGGTTGAGAGTGAAGAGTAGATATGACAAATAATTTAAATGGCAATTAAAATAAATAAATACTGTAAAGCAAACTTTTGGCAAGGTAAGAGAAATTAGAAGTCCAACTTAGTTATCTCTCTCAACAATAATGAAAGTTGAATCTAAATTCCACTTAGTTAACCTTTACTAAAGTAAAGGAAAGTCAAGGGACTAATTAGTTTGACCTTCGAATCCTATTTATTTCCTAAGAAAAAGTTGGGATTATTAAAGTTCAGTTTAATTAGCAAGATAACGATTATCAATTATGTTGAGTTTGATAATGTTGAGTTACTGATTTCTTAACCAAGACCAAAAGGGGAAAAAGTAAAATTGCTGGAATAAAAATGTCCTTAGATGGAAAGCAATGGTAACACAAATTAAAGAGAAAGCAATCAATAACTGAAATACCTCAAATAATCATTAATTCAAATCATAACATGGAAAGGGTTCATAAGCCAAATTGGCAACATTTATAGATACGAATAAAAGCATTAAAGTAAAAGTAGCATAGAAACATAAATTAAAGTAAATACTAAACCTGGATCGAGAGTTACTCTTAAAACTAAGAGAAGTCCTAAATCCTAATCCTAAGAGAGAGGAGAGAACCTCTCTCAAACTAAATCTAAATCATGGAAAGTAGTAAAAGTGCGAGCTCTCCTAGAATGGATGCATTTCCCCACTTTATAGCCTCCAATCTGTGCTTTTTGAGCCAAAAACTGGGTCAAAAACAGCCCAGAAATCGTCCCCTGCGTATTCTGGTACGTTCAGGTCATGGACAAGTGACGCGGATGCGTCGTCCACGCGGCCGCGCGGATTGAAGTTCGCAGATGCGACGCATCCGCGTGGATCACGCGTTTGCGTCACCTAGCGTCAGGGAAACTATGGCATATTATATATCAAATCAAAGCCCCGGACGTTAGCTTTCTAACACAACTGGAACCGCATCGTTTGGACCTCTGTAGCTAAAGTTATAGCCATTTGAGTGCAAAGAGGTCAGGCTGGACAGCTTAGCAATTTCTCCAACTTATTGTATTCCTTCCACTTTTGCATGCTTCCTTTCCATCCTCTGAATCATTCCTACCCTGTAATCTCTGAAAACACTTAACACACATATCAAGGCATCTAATGGTAATAAGAGAGGATTAATAATAAGCAAATATAAGATCAAAGAAGCATGTTTTCAATCATAGCACAAAACTAGGAAGGAAAATGTAAAACATGCAAATAGTATGAATAAGTGGGTAAAGAGTTGATAAAAACCACTCAATTGAGTACAAGATAAACCATAAAATAGTGGTTTATCAAGCTTCCACCGTATGCTTGGGTTTCCGGAGGAATCCCCAGTCACCTCTACCAAGAAATCTGCCATTGCTTGAGCCTTGATTGCGTGTCGAGACTCGTATTGGATGTCATATTGAGATAATTCTATTGCCCAAGTCATCATATGACCTGCTAGGTCGGGTTTTTGCAAGATCTATCGGATGGCTTGGTCAGTCCTTAGTGTGATCGGATGCCCTTGGAAATATTGTCCTAACCTCCGGGAGGAGATTAATAGAGCATAGGCTAATTTTTTTAATTTGGTGTACCTCAGCTCCGCCCCTTGGAGCACTTTGCTAATGAAGTATACCGGTTGTTGGAGTTTGTCTTCTTCCCGAATCAAAACGGTCGCGATGGCCTCTTTTGTCACGGTTAAATAGAGGAATAGGGTGTCTCCCTCTTTTGGCTTCCCGAGTACTGGTGGTTCTGATAGGATCCTATTGAAGTGGTTGAAGGCTTCCTCGCATGCCTAGGTCCATTCAAAGGCTATTTCCTTTTTCATTAATTTGAAAAAAGGGAGGGTCTTTGCTGCTGCGGCCCTGAGGAAATGAGTCAAAGCCGTGAGCCTACCGGCCAATCTTTGTACGTCTTTGACACACCCTGGGCTTGTCATTCGAAGGATGGCTTTGCATTTGTCTGGGTTGGCTTCAACCCCTCTTTGCGTAATCATGAAGCCCAAAACTTCCCTGCTTCCATTTCAAACGCGCATTTCAGAGGGTTCAACCTCATATTGTGCTTCCGAAGCGAGGCAACCAGGTTGCTTGGTTCAGCTGTCATTACTAATATATCATCGACGTAGACCTCAACTCACGTGCCAATGAGCCCCTTGAAGACTTTTCTCATTAACCTTTGATATGTGGCTCCTGCATTCTTAAGTCCAAACGGCATGATCTTGTAGCAGTAGGTCCCTATTGGCGTTATGAAAGCCATTTTTTCCTCGTCAGGAGGGTGCGTCGGGTTTTGATTATATCTCGAGTATGCATTCATGAAGCTCAGAAACCAGTACCCCGCAGCCACATCTATAGGGGCATCAATGTTGGGAATCGAAAATGAATCTTTTGGGCACGCCTTGTTAAGATCCGAATAGTCGTCACACATTCTCCACTTTCCACTGGCCTTCTTAACAAGGACCACGTTCGAGACCCACGTCGAGTACTCCAATTCTCTTATGAAACCAGCTTCTAACAAGCTGGCCGTTTGCCTGGTTACCTCCTTAGCCCTTTCTGGCGACATCTTTCTTCATCGTTGTGCTATTGGTTTGGTGCCCGGTTTCATAGCCAGACGATGTGGCATGAAATCAGGGTCTACTCTTAGCATGTCAGTCGGTGTCCAGGCGAATAAATCTATGTTTGCTCTTACGGTCTCGATGAAAGGTTCCTAACTCGTGGGGGAGGTTCTGGTTTACGAAGGTAAACTTGTCCTCCGTCTTTCCCACACGGAACTTCTCCAGGTCACCCTGAGGCTTTGGTCTCAGCTTGTCGTCAACCCTTGCATCCAAATCTGCCAGGAACACCCCAGCTACTTCCTTTGACTTCTTCCTTAATGAGAGGCTAGCATTGTCGCACGCGATTGCCGTTTCTAAGTCTTCTCTGATAGACCCTACAGCTCCTCTGTCCGTTACGAACTTATCGTGATAATTTTTGTACAAATAACAGCTGACAGCTCATTGTTAGTCCTCTTGCCTAAGATCACATTGTATACTATGGAGTCCCTTAGGATCACGAACTCTGCCATCACTTATTTCCTGTTCTCCCCGGATCCAACTCAGATCGAAATCGTGACCAGCCCTTCGGGTCTTATGTAATTGTCTCCTAAGCCAACGATCCCATGTTGATGGCTTTTGATATCACCTTCTTTGAGTACTAGGAAATCGAACACATTCCTAAACATGATATTCGAGTCCACTCCAGTGTCCACCAGAATTTGCTTAACGAGGCCCGTCCCGATTCTTACCGAAATCACCATTGGCAGGTCCTCAGGGAGGTTGTTGCACCAGTAGTCTTCCGAGTCGAAAGATATTTCGAGGAGCATCCCGGATTGAGCGTTAGGGCTTGCCAATGACACCGTCAGAACCTTTGCATCCTTTTTTGCTGCTGATTTTGACTTAGGTTGTACATCTCTTCCGACCACAACATTGATGACCACAGTTAGGGAATTATTTGTATTATCGGGAGGCCCCCGCCTTGGCTTCACAGATCGGCTGCAGTCTTTATCGAACTGTTCACACTCTCTCCTTCTCGGTTCTCGTATAAATTGTGAGAACTCAGTCAGCTTACCCTCTCAGATGGCCTATTCCAAAGCATCCTTCAAATCAAAATAGTCTTGGGTTTTGTGTCCAAAACCCTTGTGGTAGTCACAATACAAACTTTTGTTTCCATCTGTTCTATCCTTGAGCTGCCAAGGTTTGGACAATATGCCTTTGTCCGCAATTTGCTGATATACTTCCACAATAGGTGCTGTGAGAGCGGTGTATTTAGTAAACTTGCCTATCCAGGAAATAGTTTGAATGGCTTCCTGGATGTTCCCTCCTTTGGCACCTCCTTTGGCTTTTTCACGTACTCGGCTTGATGAGCTGGCGGGTTGGGTGGCTGCTGCTTATTGGCGGCCACCACTTGACTAACTTCTTCATCGTTAATATACTCCCTCGCTACATTCTGGATTTCCTGCATGGTCCAAACAATTTAGTAGTGAGGTGTTTCCTGAAATCCTTATTCAACAGGCCGTTTGTCAGGCATAGGCTCGCCACTAAGTCCGTCAAGCCATCAATCTCTAAACATTTATCATTGAACTAATCGAGGAACTTTCTCATTGGTTCGCCAACACACTGCGTAACCCCAACAAGTTGATCGGGTGCTTGGCTTTGGCTATCTGCGTGGTAAACTGCGCCAAGAACTTTTGTGAGATGTCTGCAAAATCCATAATGGACTCTTGCGGGAGCGTGTTAAACCACCATATCGCTAGACCTTCCAGGGTTATTGGGAAAGCATGGCACCTGATAGCATCACCAACACCCTCCAAGTTCATTCTGGCCTCAAAGGCCGTCAGATGCTCCTAGGAGTCTTTCGTCCCATCGTACCTCATGTCCGTGAGCTAGTCAAAGTTTTTCAGCAGATGGACCTTGAGGATCGAGGGATGGAAAGGGGTTGCGCCCATAATAATGGGTGTAGTGAGACCAAGTCTCAGTTCATCCGCGTTTGTTGTCCCTCTGGGGCTTTTTCTGCGGACTTCCGATCTCTTGGTGGGAGATCGGGTGCGAGATAGACTTGGGCGAGAGTCTTTGCTGTGTTTAGGACGGTAGTAGTTCCACGTTGCTAGCTCTATTTCCAAGTTTTGTACTCGGTGTCGGAGTTCTTGCATGATCATTGAGTTGTCATCGCCTGTGCCACCAAACGGGCGTCTCTCAGGAGATATGGAGGTGGGGTCGTTCCGACGGGATGGCGGCATCGAGCGTTCTTGAGACAAGGCTGCAGAGCTTACCCTGCTTCTCAAGCGGGCTCCCCTTCCTCTCGTACTTCCTCTAAGTGAGGAAAGAGTTCCATACTCGCGCCAGGTCCCCACAGACGGCACCAATGTTGGGTTGCTCGGGAGAATAGCGAATCAGGTGAGGTCGAGGCTGGACCAACTAGGTGTAAGAAGATCCGGACCTGGACGCGAACTTCGGGGGTGAGACAATCGTCCGAGTTGTCGGTGTATCAGCGGGTGGGGCCACCTGCAAGGATACTCCGATGCCAAAGTCAGTATCCGTATAAAGAGGCGGCTAATTAGGGTAGAAAGATGATGTACCTCTGGGGAGGGGAAGGTCCCTCTCCATTTATATTTCGTACTCGGTGGGCCCCTTCTCTTGGACCCATCTGCCTGGAAGCTTCTGCTAGCTGTCCAGGTCTCCTCAGTAGGACGTGAGGTGGCACGCGGGTCACCTCTGTATGCGGGTCGAATACCCACCGGGTCGGTGATCCGTATGTGGACCCGTGGCCCTCATTGGGCTGGATCGGAACAACAAATAATATATCTTATTCACATTTATTATTTATTTTCTTTATGATGTAAAATAAAAAATATGTATCTTATTTATATTGTAAATGAGATGCCTAATAAAAATATAAATATAAATACTTCTAAATTTATATTGGTAAATAATATATTTATTTTATTTATTTAAAAATGTCCCAACATCATTTGATAAAAAAAATGTTGGTTTTTCAATTAATAATATCAAAGATTAGCTGTAAATAAATTTTATTCGTAATGCAATTTTTAACAAATTTTCATTAGATGAGTCATGAATCTATTATTCTGTTGAAACAAATTAGGAACTCTTTGGTTTATGCTTTTTATTTTTTCTATTTTTAGTTTTTAGTATGTGAAAAAAAGAGAAAAACTAAAATAATGTTTTTGTTTCCATCTTTTATTTTTATATTTTTTTTATAAAATCTTATAAATAAAAAATATAAATATAAATCAACCATATCTTAATTTTCACATTATATTATTTAATTAGAGATTAATAAAAAAATTTTACATAAAAGGATTGATATGATATTTTTTAAATAGTTTTATCTCCTTTAATTTTCTAATAAATAGAGCTAATTTGGATAAACTTGTTAGCCGAAAAGGATCAAATGGAAAGACAAATTTGTCAAACAAAGTAAAAAGTTGGAGATAATTATTTCATAGTGAAAATAAAAGTATTCGACTAAAATTTGTTTATACACAATTTTAGGGTATTCCAATTCACTACAAATACATTCAATACATAGAAAATTAAAAAATAAATTTATTTTTTGGTGAAATATTCTATTTTTAGTATTCTTAAATAATCGTTATGGATAGTTATTTACTCATAACTTCATCATATTATGTGTATATTAAAAATTAGTCATAAAATCAATCACTTTATATAGAGATTAAAATATAAAATATACATTGAAAATGAGTTAAACAAAATATATATATATATATATATATATATATTAAAAATTAGTCATAAAATCAATCACTTTATATAGAGATTAAAATATAAAATATACATTGAAAATGAGTTAAACAAAATATATATATATATATATATATATATATATATATATATATATATATATATATATAGTTAATTTGGTGGCTAATTTTTTGTGTACACATAATATTTTTACTATATTTATATCTATAAATTATAAAGCAATAATGTTTAAATTTAAATTTGGTGAATAATAATAATATAAAAATAAAGTGAGGTAATGATTTGATGTATGCGAAATAACATTTTTTTATTTTGTTTTTTATATATAAGAGAAGAACGCTAAAAATTGCAAGAAATAAGATTATTAAATTACGACTTTGGTACCAGAAAATTGAAAATTTCTGTCATTATTGTGGATGCATTAAGCATGAGTTAAGGGCTTGTAATCAACACCTAGAATACTCAGTGTCCGAAAGTGTTAAAGAGGAAAGGTGGGGCTCATAGCTAAGGACAGAACAAGTGGGATGGAGGATTAACAAGAAAAAAGAGAATAGAAACTTGAATTTTGAAGCAAGAACATAGGAGGAGAGAAAAAGAAAACCAAAAAATCAACCTCCTATATGTCTAATTTGAACTTTTGCTAGTATACCAGTCCAAGACAGCAAATCTCGTGTTAGAAATGTTGGTAGTGAAGTTCAGAGGGAGGATGCAAAAGAGGGGGATGAAGGAGAGAGAGAAGAATATGCATACAGCGAGAAAGTTCTCAAACCGAGGAATAATGAAATCACTGAAACAACTTGCAAAAAAGGGTCAGAGGAGGAAGTTGTATTCGAGGGAGAAGGAAAATTAAAATGATGAGGAGAAAGAAACAATGCAAGGAAGTTAGCACAATAACTAGAACGGAAAAGGGTGCCACCCAAAATATCGCACCCAAGGAAGTATGGAGATGTTGATGTGCTGTCATAGTTTGAAAAAACCTTTTACAGTTTAAGCATAAGGGATCATGAGATCTCATTCCTTCAAGGTATTGTTTCTTTGTGAGACAAAGAATAATACTTCGAAGGTTGAGAGTATTCTGAAGAAGATGGGACTATACTTGTTTTCACACGCTGAAACCAAATAGTTTGTCAAAAAGTTTGGTTGTTGCTTAAAAAGAGGGACTAAAAATCTAAATTGTTGATAAGACCATTATTATTTACATTTCAAGTATGAAAACCAACAAGGTAACCAATAATAGGAGGTGTATGGGGTGTACTTAGACACGGATGAGGCTAGATAAAGAATGCAATTCACTAAACTATTAAGGGAGATAATGGAGCAAGGTAAATCATGGGTGACTTCAACACAATCAGATCACACCATGAAAAGAAAGGAGGTAAATCCAAATCAAACTCTTCCATTTAAGACTTTAACGATTTCATTAATTATGAAAGCTTAATTGATTTAGACTACAAAGGAGAAAAATTCACTTAGTGTAATAGACAATTTGAAAAAAATTTAATTCGTGAAAGGTTAGATAGAGTGCTGCTGAGTAGCGTTTGTCGAAAAAAATTTAAAATTTTATTATTTCGATTCTCTTAGCACCTATAAATATCTTTTTATATTACATCATTCTATACAGCTTGAATACACACAAATTTTTTCTTTATTCTTTTCTCTTACTTTTCTAACAGCACATATCCTTTTTCTTTCTGTAAGTATATTTACGAAGATACTTGGTTCATCATCCAAGTTTCAATCACATACAAACTTATCATTTTATAAGGCTTTTTAATTAGGAGTATATACATATCTTCATAATTCTTTAATTGATATCATTCCTATAATTGTTGCCATTAGATTACAAGCCATTTAGGATAGGAGTAACTATAGTTTATGATTTTATATAATTATTTGATTTGCACCATTACTATTACTAGTATATGTCCTAAAAGTATAATCCTACATGATTTTTTTATTTGTGCCATTAATATTGTTATCATTATTATATTATGGTGTGGAATTAGAAAACCACAACTGAACTGGCAAGTGCACCAGGTCATATCAAGTAATATCTCAGGTGAGTGAGGGTCGATCCCACGAGAATTAATGGATCAAGCAACAATAATTAATTGATTATTCTAGTTAGACAATCAAAATTTAAGATTTTAATAGCAAACAACATAAAAACAGAAAATTAAATAAGAGCAAACTAAAATTGGTTAAGAAAGAAATATGATAAATATAGTTAAGGTGTCAGAGATATTCAAATTTTCGGATTAACAATTCTCGTCTTCTACCTTAATCATGTAAAGATTCAATTCATAGCAAACTTTAAGTGATTAGACTCTAATTCCTTGGTAATTTAATTCTCATCTAACTCAATCAACCGCCAATTCCTTGGTCACTTAATCTAATTAGAGGGTTTAAGTTCAAATCCTAGTTTATAAACCACACAAAACCCTAAGAACTAAAAAATAAGACGATTATATGTCACGTATCGCGTTAAATCCAGATAATTAGAGAATTATGAAGAATTGATTTCAAGACATAATTCTAGTGATATAACTTTTCCAATATTCAAAAAGAATTCAAATAGAAAAAGAGTTATTTTCTAATATACTCTAATCCCTAAGATGAAGAACAAAATCAATCTTTGAATATAAATCAATGCATTAATCAAAGAGTAGAAGGGCAAATAATATTAATCCATCAAGATAAATAGAGCTCCTAATCTTACCAATGGAGGTTTAGTTTCTCATAGTGAAAATAAACCCTAGCAGCAAAAAGTGTAAAGTGCGGAAGAGGAGAAGAAGCCCCTCGGTCAAGATATTTTCTCTTTTTATATCTAATCCTAATAAATGTAAAATATAATTTCTAAAACCTAAAAATATTTTTTCTTAATTTAAAACTAATTTTAAAAACTAAATTAAATCACGCGAAAACCCTTCTTTTTCAGCATACTGGCGCCAAACTTGAGACTGGTGGCGTTTGGTGCCATGTATACAGCGAATACGCACACGTTCCCAGGCTTCTAGCGCCAAACTTAAGGAATGTGGTGCCAAACTTGATGTATGCAGCGAACACGCACGCGTTCCAAGGCTTCTGGCGCCAAACTTGAGGAATGTGGCGCCAAACTTGAGGATGTGGCGTTTGGTGGTGTTTGGCGCTATGGTGCCAGGAAAAAAGTATAGATTATTATATATCATTGGAAAGCTCTAGAAGTTGGCTTTCCAATGCTGCTAGTACCACATTAATTAGATCTCTGTAACTCAAGTTATTCTTGTTGGAGTGTGAGGAGATCAGGGTTGACAACATCTACTTTCTTCATTTTCTTCTACACGAACTCTGTCAAATTTGTTCGAATGCTACGTGTAATAAATCAAATTACAAAACAACTCAATGTAGCATTCAGGTGGCTTAAAACACCTACTTCTTGATTTAATTTAACAATTTCACATGAAAATTCACTAAGAAAAGATAAGAAAGATGCTCACGCATCACAACACCAACTTGAATTGTTGCTTGTCCTCAGGCAATCGAAAATAATATAGCCCTGAGATGTGAATTTGCATAAGAGTTGAGTTTTTCAATTAAGCTCCTGTCTATTTTCTGAGTGGGGTTAACAACGCTGTGACCAAGAATAGTTTCAGCATCTCACTATCCTTTGAAGCTTAGGAATGTTAATTTCATTCAAAATTAGAATCCGGATAATATTATGAATTCTCTTACTTTTTAACTACGACTTAATCCTTGAACACAATATTTTTTTTCTTTTCTTTTCTTTGGTGCTTTGTACCTTGAGCCTAGCCATGACTCTAAATATTTTGTCTCAAGCTTTGCTTGACACAAAAATGCCACAAGCACTTAACTAGGGAACTCTTTGAGTTCGGATCTTTTGCTATTGAACTTTTTCAGTCAGTGGTGCTTAGAGCCTTTGGCATATTCTTTATTGTACTTGGCTTTGACTCTAAGTGCTCTGTTTCAAGAGTTCCTTGACACATTCACACCACAAGCATTTGGCTAGGAAAACAACTCTTTTGAGCTTTTGATCATTCTTAACCTTCCTAGCCGTTGATGCTCAGAGCCTTGGACCTTGCCTTTTATTTTATTTTTCTTTTTATTGTTTCTTTTGCTTCAAGGATTAATTTCTTGCTTAATTTAGAGAATTCATAATAGTTATCTGAATTCCTATTCCTCATGCATCAATATTCTTTTATCCAAATTCAAATATGCACTGTTCATATTATGCAATCAAAGTCACAGATAAACACCACCATATCTAAGTAAATAAAACTACTCTTAAATATAACTCAATATCTCATGCAATACATCACTTCTTTTTTTTTTATTTTTAGATTCAAGCTCATTGAGCAGTACATGAGACATCTTTTCAAATTAAAAACAAACAATTGAATCAAACTAAAACCTAAGAAATTGAAAATACTAAAGATCATGCAACAGATAAAGGAAAGTAACAGAAAATAGGAGATAAAAAAAAATAAGAATGGAAGGGAAAATAGAATGAAAAGAACTCAACTACCTCAGTTATCCTGGTGTCCATCTCATTCCTCAGGCTGTGCTCCTCCGTGAAGATAATTTGCCTCCCTTTGGTGCCATTAACGATAAGATAAATAGAAAGCGCACTCTACAATGCCAAACTTAAAAGTTTGCTTGTCCCCAAGTAAAGAGAAATTGAAAACGGGGAGGGACATAAAAAGCACATGGATAAGTAAAAACAAAAAATTATTGCAAAAGAAGAAGGGAATAATATAAGGGCAAGAAAAATTATTATTATTATTATTGAAAAAAAATTTATGAAAAAAGTGGCGCCAAACTTGAGGGTGGTCAAGTTTGGCGCCACCCTACCCGAGAGCAATTCTTCAATGATGTATATGTGGCGCCAAACTTGAGAATCTCACGTTTGGCGCCACCCTAGCAGTAGCAAATTCCTCCATTTGGCACCACCTTGGCCGAATGTACTCCTCTCTAGGGTGGTCTGAAATCCCTTCTGGTTGTGCCTGTTCTTGTTTTAAACACTTTGCATGACCAAAACACACGTAAAGAAGGAAAACTATAAAAAATTAAAACAAACTAAATAAATTCAAAATAAATAAAAAATCTAAGGATACGGATTATTGGGTTGCCTCCCAACAAGCGCTTCTTTAACGTCACTAGTTTGACAGTTGGTTCTTGAATTTTCTTCCTCTTCTACCAGTTGGTTAAGAGAAATGACTTCAGTATACATGAGGAGAAAAAGAATACCGACCAAAGATCAACCCCCATATAACTTCTGATTTACTAGGACCAAGAAAAGCATATTCAAGTGTTGGGGGAGAAGATTTCAATTCAAATGTGGGTGGTGCATTCAATTTTTTCTTCCCGGAAGCTTACATGCATAGATTTGAAGAGACTTGTATGACTTCCTCCTTAATTATTGAAATGTGCAAGCATGGAGTGTGCATGGCTTCCTTTTTTGTTTGCGCATCTTCCTCTTTTTCTATGTGTGAGGGTAGAGAACTTTCTAATTCACTGGAGTATGAACTCCTCTGATTAACTCCCTCACATTCATCCATAGGATCTTACATTATATCTCTTGAAAGGGAGTTTGCACGTTCCTTTGCCAAATGCTTGGTAATCAACTCCACATGTCTCTCTATATTTTTGACACTCATTTTTATATAATGTGTGAAACTTTGAGCAGTGTTCTTTAATTCTTTTATGGCAAGTTCAAGAGCTAATGGATCTTCATTCTCCTTGCTCAGCACTATTTCACTCTTCAAGCTCATGGTCATGCATTCTTTCCTTGGGTTGAAAATTGTACCACTAGGAAAGGCATTAATAGGTCTCTCAGCAAGAAATTGTGTCATCTGGGCCATTTGCACTTTTAGATTTCTTGTTGAGGCTCTGGACTCTTGAACGAAGATGTTGACATTTTGAGAGAGTTATTTTGCAGCCAACTCCAGAGATGATGGTTCTTGAAAAGAATAAAGAGAGGATGATTCTTGATATGAATAAGGAGGATGGTTCTTGATAGATAGAATATGGAGTATTGTAATTTCCTTGGCCTTGACTTTTTCAACCAAAATTTGGATAGTTCCTCCATCCATAATAATATGAATCACTCCTTGGGCGTGAGTAGTAACCCATGTGATCTCTCAATTATTTTTCTTAGCACAAAACACTAAACAGAATTAAACACACCATGTGGTAAAAAGGAAATAAAAGAGGATAGAATGGAAGGGAAATATTTTTTTTTTGAATATAAAAAAACAAAAAAGGAAAAAAAAGGAAAAAAATAGAATGTAAAAATCAAATAAGAAAATTAAACAAAGAAATAAATTTTTATTTATTTGTTAACTTTTTTTTATGAAGAGAAAACAAAAAACAAAGAAAAAGTGTCTAATCTAGGTAATCAATCAACCGGTAGTAGTCAATCATAGTCAATCTCTGGCAACAGCGCAAAAAACTTGGTGCAGAATTAGAAAACTACAACTAAACCGGCAAGTGCACCGGGTCATACAAAGTAATACCTCAGGTGAGCGAGGGTCGATCCCACGAGGATTAATGGATCAAGCAACAATAGTTAATTGATTATTCTAGTTAGACAATCAAAATTTAGGGTTTCAATAGCAAAACACATAAAACAGAAAATTAAATAAGAGCAAACTAAAATTGGTTAGGAAAAAAATATGATAAAAATAGTTAAGGTGTCAAAGAAATATGATAAAATAGCAGAGAAAAGTGTAAAGTGCAAAAGAGGAGAAGAAGCCCCTCGGTCAAGATATCTTCTCATTTTATATCTAATCCTAATAAATATAAAATATAATTTCTAAAACCTAAAATATCTTTTCTTAATTCAAAACAAATTTAAAAACTAAATTAAATCAAAAGATTTGGTGAAGATCACGCGAAAACCCTTTTTTCAGCATACTAGCGCTAAACTTGAGACTGGTGGAGTTTGGCGCTATGTATGCAGTGAATATGCACGCGTTTCCAGGCTTCTGGCGTAAAAACTTGAGGAATGTGGCACCAAACTTGAGGATGTGGCGTCTGGTGGCGTTTGGCGCCATGGTGCCAGAGAAAAAGTATAAACTATTATATATCGTTGGAAAGCTCTGGAAGTTGGCTTTTCAATACCGTCGAAAGTCTGGAGCTGCATCAATTGGACCTCTGTAGTTCAACTTATTCTCGTTGCAGTGTGAGGAGGTCAGGGTTGACAGCATCCACTTTCTTTCTTTTCTTCTACACGAACTCTGTCAAATTTACTCGAATGCTACCTGTAATAAATCAAAATGCAAAACATCTCGAAGTAGCATTTATGGTGGCTTAAAACACCTAATTTTGATTTAATTTAATAATTTCACATGCAAATTCACTAAGAAAAGATAAAAAAGATGCTCACGCATCATATTACAAATCTTTAAAATTAGTGAGTATATATATATATATATTATGCAATTTGTGTTAATAATTTTATTATTACATTCCCTCTTTATTAATACACAAATAAAATTTATATACATGTAAAATTATTTTTATACGTAAGTTTTTTTTCACAAATACACATGCATAATACTTATGTTGAAGGTATACATGTCTCTTTTTGGCATGGCTATTTTCTTGTGTATGTTTTAAATAACCTTGATTGTTAAAAGAACCGAGAGAATAATCCTTCGGTAAAAGAATATGACCTCTAAAGACAAAATAATTGAAATGATCCTTCGATAAGAAAGGTGATCGACAAACTTTTGGGATAAGAACCTTTAGTAAAAAAGAGGACTCCCACCACTTTGTACCGGTTTGAACTCAATACCTTTTATAAAAGCTACGAAAAAAGTAATGAATAGTACAAAGAAAAATATAATTATATTTTTGTTTTTTTTTTGGCATGATTGAATGTGGTAATGTTACCGTTATTTTCTTTAAAATTTCTCTTTTCTATGTTGACTAAAAAGGATTATAGTACATGCTATGCTTTTCTTTTTAAAATCTCACAAATAGGTTGGAGATAGATATAAAGGTGTTTAATAGCACTCCTACTGAGACTTTTGAGTTATCACCCCTTCTTTTTTCGATACTATCTCTAGAGGACTATGGCGCATCAGGTGGAGATGACACAGCGCACTAAGGGTGACGTCTGAATATGACCCTTCAAAGCACACGTGGGTAGTTACGACCACTACTACCGTACTCCAGACCATCTATTTAGATCGTAATAGTGTGGAAGAAAGCCCCAACTATCTGTCATCACTTTCCTAGATACGAACATTCCAGTGTCCAAGAAAGAGTCGCCAAAGCGGTCTACCTTAATTCGGATTCTGAGACAGAAGAGGACGAGCCTAACAATGTTAGCCAAGAATTAGGAGAGGAGGATGACCCAATGGAGGAGTATTCAGAGGAAAAAATCTTTTTCTATGAGCCTAAGAATTGAGTACGTGTCATATTCTCCAGTTTTGGCGTGATATTTCACCACAGACGGTATATCAGGGTCTTTACCCCTCAAAAAGGTGTTAGAGGAGGATTACTGGTGCCCAGATTTGTGGAGTACAATAAGATGATGGGAGTTTCTTTAAAAAATTTAGTCTATGGCACATTCTATTTTTCCTAGTTATTTCTCTTTGGGATATTTGACTGCGTTATATAATTTTATTTGACTCTCCTTACGTACTCATCTCTTTTTTTCTTAAAGCTTAAGGGAGATTTTCTTCCCAATAAGTGACACCCTATCCAAAGACTTTTTAAGGATATGTTTGATTTTTAGGGTGTTATATTATTGGAATTGGAGCAAATTTATTTCTTAGGAACCCTATTATAGGATTATGACTAACAAAATCTCTTTCTATGGCTATCCATAAATAGGAAATTATGGAAAGTCATAGACACCCATGTGTCTCAAACTCTAGCTCTTCAAACTTGGCAAAGTACATGAAGGATATGACAAAAGCGATAAAAGAGAAAGCCCGTGCTACAACCTTGATGTCCCAACAACTATCCAATGTTAATGGGGACACTAATACTCATAGATTGGACATGGGACAAGTACAACATTCATTGACTTCAAGAAAATAGGCTCGCTCGAGTTTCGTAGAACTCTCGAACCTGATATGGCAAAAAAGGCTAATAGAAATAGAAAAGATGTTCATAATTTTTCCATGCACTGAAGGGCAGAAGGTTAGTAACGCTACTTTCATGCTCAAAGTTGATACCGAATTCTAGTGGGATGGAACAAAACAGTTGTTAGAGAATGTTGGGACAGATATTAGTTGGGCTACCTTCAGGAGGCTTTCTACAAGAAATAGTTTTCTCTTTCTATTTGAGAGTCCAAGGAGATGAAATTTCTGCAGCTGAGGCAAGAAAGGATGAGTGTTGTGGAGTACACAAAAAAATTTGAAAGACTGTGTAAGTTTTTCTGCCATGTATACGACTAATCCAGATGAAAAATAAAATGCATAAAATATCAAGGAGGGCTTAGAGAAGAGGGTTTGACTACAATAGCCCCACTAGAGATTCGGCATTGTTGCTCCCTTTTTAGCAAGTGCTAAGTGATCAAAGAGTGCACTAAAAAGCTAGCGTCAAAAAGAGCGAAGCTTTTTAGAAGAGGCAGTTGAACCAAAGACTTTCTCAACAACCACCACAAGAAAAAGTATTTCTTGGGAAACCTACAAGAAGGCAAACTCAACAGGATACGGATTACGAAAAAACTTCCACCGACATCCCACAAAAGGCCAACGAGCTTAAGGATTGTGCTTCATGTGGAAAGCAACACAAGGGTAGATGCCTCGTTGGGCAAAACATTTACTTTCAATGTTTCCTGCTGGGGCATGTTTTCAGGAAATGCGTTGTAGTTCCTTCACTCTCCATGCTCTGCTACAATGCCAAGGGTGAGTCTTTGTCCTCAGCAGTGAGGAAACCCACAAATCAGAAGATCAACTTGAGGGTAAGTGCGAAATTAATGGGGCCTCCTTAGCTATTCTATATGATACTGATTCTTTTCATTTATTTATATCTCTCTCCATTGCTAGTAGAATTAGCTTACCTATAACCAAATTACCATATGTTCTACTAGTATCCACCCCAGCCAGTAAGAATGTCAAGACTCAGCAGGTCTATCTGAAAATTTCTATACTCATTTTGGGTAGGTCGTACCTTACTAACATCGTATGCCTCCCTTTAATAGGACTGGACATCATTTTAACAATTGATTGACTCAATAAAAATCGAGTCTTGTTAGATTGTTTTGAAAGAAAAATCATCTTTCCCCTGGACCTATGCAAATCACAATACCAATAAACCTTATGTTGTTTTTTTAAGATCTTCAAAGGGTACGGATAAAAGGAAATAATGTACCTTGCTAACTTTGATAAAAGTAGACTCTATTTAGAACTTGTATGAGATACCGGTTGTAAGAGACTTTCCAGATGTCTTTCCCGAAGATATACCCACCTTTTTCCCTAAACATGAAGTTGATTTTTCCATAGAAATGGTACCCGGAACAGGGCCAATCTCCATAGCCCCTTACTAAAAATGGTCTCTTTGGAACTTGTTAAACTAAAGAACCAATCAGAAGAACTGCTGCAAGAAGAATTTATCATAACAAGGGCCTCTTTCTAGGGAGATCTAGTACTATTTCGAAAGAAGAAGGATGGTAGTATGCGCCTCTATATGGACTATATACAACTTAATAAAGTCACCATGAAGAACAAGTATCCCTTTTGATGGACCAATTATAGGGTGCAATAGTATTCTCTATGATTGAATTGAGATCAAGGTACCATCAAGTAAGGGTAAAGGAGGCAGACATTCCAAAGATAGCATTTTGAACGAGGTACTGGCATTATGAATTTACAGTAATGTCTTTTGGACTGGCCAATGCTCCTGCCATTTTTATGGACTACATGAACATGATTTTTTAATACTATCTAGACAATTTTGTAGTGGTATTCATAGTCGATATATTGATCTATTCCATGAGAGAAGAAGAGCATAATAGCACATGCGTATAATACTGAAGACCTTTCGAGAAAAGAAGTTGTACGCCAAACTATCCAAGTGAGAATTCTGGATGGAGGATATTTAGTTTCTTGGACACATGGTTTCTCGCAACGGGATATCGATAGACCCGAATAAGATAGAGTATATGTTAAATTGGGAGATACCAACATCATTTTTTAGGATTGGCAGGTTACTACAAAAAGTTCATAAAAGGATTTTCTCAACTAGCACTACCTTTGACTCGCTTAACCAGGAAGGACACCATTTTATTTGGACACCAGATTGTGAAAGTAGCTTTCAAGAGTTAAGGATTGCTTGACATCTGCCCCAGTGTTGGTCTTACCTAACCCTGACATAGTTTTTGAGGTTTATTATGATGCCTCTGGACAAGGGCTGGGTTGCGAACTGATGCAAGACAAGAAGGTGGTTGCATGTGCATCAAGACAACTGGTGTAGATTTTGAATATCCACAAACTAACCGGCAAGTGCACCGGGTCGTACAAGTAATACCTCAAGTAAGTGAGGGTCGATCCCACAAGGACTGAGGAACTGAGCAACAATGGTCAACTGATTGGCTTAGTCAGGCGAACAAAAAGGTTGATTGTGTGGCTTTTTAAAAGCATAAAACAATAAAACAAGAGTAAAGAGAGCAAGTATGCGTTTGGTGTAGAATTCAGTAAGAGAAACAGTTAAGGTATCAGAGATGTTACTTTTCCGGATTTAGGTTTCTTACCAACTATTTTAATTATGCAAGATTTATTTCATGGCAAACCGTAATTGACTAAACCCTAATCTCTTAGTGATTTAGTCTCCTCTAACCTTCATCAGCCGCCAATCTCTTGGTCTCTTGATTCTGATTAGAGGGTTAAGTGCAAATCTAGTTTATGGCCACAAAAACCCTAATTACCCGAAGCTAAAGGGATTATATGTCACGTATCCAGATTAGTTCAATTAATTAACAATTTAGGAGGAGTTTATTTTCAAGTTGTTATTCATGTGAGAGACTTCTCTCGAGGATCACAAGAGCGCATCTAGAATAAGGGTCATACCCTCGTTCCACCCAAATTCATAAAATTAAGAACGAAAGTAATCATTGAAATTGAATCAGTACATTAATTAAAATAGAAAAGTAATATTCTTAATCCATAGAAATAAACAGAGCTCCTAACCTTAACCAAAGAGGTTTGGTGGCTCATGACTTATAGAGAAAAACTAGGGTTCTGAAAAATGTGGAAGAGAGAAGATTCCAAAGCTTTCTCTAAAGGATGAATATTTTCCCTTTTATACTAACCTAATTTGATTTGAAAATAAAATAAAATAATAAACCTAAAACTAAAAGATATTGTTTGTAAATAATAATTACAAAAATAAAATATAAGATAACTGATAAAAGGTAAATCCAACTAGAGATGCTCCAAGAGTGGGACTTCAACTTGGACTGCCTGGCGCTAAACGCCAGTTGGGCGTTTAGCACCCAAAAGGGGGCAGGGACGTTGTTGTTTGTGAAGCTTGCCGCTGGCGTTTAGCGCCAGAGGGAATGCTTCAACTTTTCTCCTTTTAGCTTAAAACTCTGCCAACTTGCTCCGAATTTCACTTGAAATCATAAAAACACTAAAACAACTTAAAGTAGTATCCAAAGAGGATTTTTGTACTAAAACATAATAAAATTTAATAAAACCATTAGAAAATAGAGGGAAAAAGGGTACAAGATGCTCACGCATCAACAACTTAATACTCATGGAGTCAACTATCCACCGCACAACCTTGAGCTAGCCGCAATATTATTTACGCTAAAAATATGGAGGCATCACTTATATAGAGTTGGGTTTAAGGTGTTCTCCAATAAAAAAAATTTAAAATACTTGTTTACCCAGAAGGAGCTTAACATGTGTCAGAGGAGATGGATGGAGTTTCTTAAAGACTATGACTTTGTTCTAAACTATCAGCCAAAAAAGCTAATATGGTGGCTAACGCTTTGAGTAAAAAAGTACTCAATGCATCATGGCTGATGATAAAGGAAGCAGAATTAGTAAAGATCTTCAAAGACATGAATCTATAAGTCACCCTCGCCCTAAATAGCGTACGTTTGGGTCACCTGGTGATGACAAGTCAATTCAAAGAACAAATAACCAAGACACAGGACTCCAACCCAGAATTTAAAAAAACCATACGCCTTATCAAGGAAGGAAAGATGAAGGGCTTTGCCAAGGGAGAGGACAAGATGTGGAGGTACCAAGGTTGAATTTGTGTACTAAGAGAAGGCGATCTTCAGAAAAAGATTGTGGAAGGTCATAAGAAAAATTTCACCATTCATCCTAGTATGACGAAGATGTACCATGATTTGAAAAAGATATTCTGGTGCGGAAGGTCATAAGAAAAATTTCACCATTCATCCTAGTATGACGAAGATGTACCATGATTTGAAAAAGATATTCTGGTAGCTAGGGATGAAAAAGAATTTGGCTAAAGGATTTGGCAACAATGGTGAATAAATGTCTGGTTTGTCAGAAGGTAAAAATTGAGCACCAAAAGCCCTCAGGAGTATTGCAATCCCTTAGCATCTCAAAATAGAAATGGGGGGATATATTGATGGACTTTGTTATGGGACTACCTCGTACTTGAACTGGATGCGACGCCATATGGGTTATTGTAGATCGGCTGATAAAGACTGCCCATTTTTTGCCCGTCAAGACGACCGACTCATTGGAAAAGTTAGCCATGCTCTATATCAAAGTGATCGTAAGGTTACACAGAGTGCCATCAACCATAGTCTCGAATAGGTATTCAAGGTTTACATCAAGGTTTTGGAGTACTTTGCAGAAAGCATTTGGAAACGTCATATCACCCCCAATCAAATAGATAGACAGAAAGGACCATCTAGACATTAGAAGATATGTTGAGGACTTGTGTTCTAAATATATAAACCAGAAAAATAGAAAAGTCACCTACCACTAATTGAGTTTACTTATAACAACAGTTATCATGCTAGCATCAGAATGACACATATGAGGCTCTTTACAAATGAAAATGCCAATCTCCTTTGTGCTGGTATGGACCAGAAGAGAAAGGACACTTAGGGCCAAAACTAGTAAGACAGACCATAGCAGATATTAGGAAGATAAGGGAAAGAATACGTACAGCTCAAGTCGACAAAAGAGTTATACAGACCAATGGAGGAAACTCTTTGAGTTTTAAGAAGGTGATCATGTGTTATTGAAAATCACCCCACCACAGGGGTGGGAAGGGCTTTTAAGGTGAGAAAATTGAGCCCTCGATACTTGGGTCCTTTTTAAGTCCTCTGACGCATAGAAAAGTTGGCATACTAGATCGCCTACGTCCGAATTTATCAAGACTGCATAGTGTGTTCCACGTGTCTCAATTCCAAAAATACCAGCATGACCCAATGTGTTACAGTAAGAGGATGTAGCCCTTAAAGACGATCTAAGTTTTAACTTACCAGCCGAAAAGATCTTAGATAAAAGCATGAAGCGATTGAGGAACAAATCTGTACGACTTGTAAAAGTAGCATAGGATAGTGATGGCTCAAGGGATTACACGTGGGAACTGGAGGCAAATATGAGACAAATGTTTCCAAAATTGTTTATAGGTAACGATGATGAGAAAATTTTTTCTCTCCCTATGATAAGGGTTTACAAACATAATACTTAGATTACCTAGTAATCTTTATCGACCATTTTAGGACATGGAATTTGGGAGCAATTTTTTTTACGAGGATGGAAAATATAATAACCATCCCTACTTCATTACCTTCTTCAAAACTATAATTTGAAATTTAAAAAGTCAGTTAGAAGATAGACTTAGAATTTTAAAATTTGAATAAAGGTCTAACCACCACCCCAAACCCTTTTTTTTTTAATTTAAAATACCTTAGTTACACATGCTACTAAAAATATATAAATAGAGGTAGACCAAAAAGTGAAGGCTCATCTCTCTCAACACTAATCTTCTCCTTCATTCTTCTACAAAAATATTCTGTGTGCAAATACAAGAGTCAATCCTATAAATTAATCAAGAGACGTTAGAAAAAGTAGGGATTCTTTGTTTTTTTTTTTAATTTTATATTGGCATGGATTATATTTCTCTTGTCATTGTTATGCCAAATTCTTATCATCTATGCTTTACTATACATCCAATGCTTTATTTTTTCATCTCTGATATATTTTTTTATGGCACTTATCCTTTCTCTTTTTGCACACATATGTACGAAGCTACTCGATTCATCATCCAAATTTCTATCACATACAAACTTATCATTATATAAGACTTTTTAATTAGGAGTACAGGCATATTTTTATGATTTTTTTATTGATACCATTTTTATAAGGTGAGCTCTAAGGTGTAGAAAGAACATTCTTTCTATACTTGTATATTTTTGTTGGCAATACCATTTTTAGACAAATTTCAGAGAGAGAAAGTGGCTAAAGACAATTTGTGCCACTTGCAGCTTACAGACATGTAGTTTGTGTTTAAGGCCACGGCACGTGATTCTTGAGTATTTTAACTAATTAACTTTATTTATTAAGACTAATTAATAAAGATAATATTGGGACTATTTTTTTTTTTTGGATTGGTCTTGTTTGAGTAGGTGAAGATGAATTTTAAATTTGAATATTGTAATACCCGGTCTAACCGAAATTTAGTAAATAATAAGTTAAATAGGAGTGAATATGGTTGGAAGATTTGGCAATTGGAATTTGATAATTTAAATATGATATTTGGATTCAGTGAATTTTTCCGAGTCGGAAAATATAGTTTTCTGCGTAAAAGTGCGCAGTGAAATTTTGACCGGCAGTACCGGCTGAGATCTGTCTGGTACTACAACTGAGAAAATTGATTATGGGTAAATAAGATTAAGAAATGAGGAATTATAATTAGGGAAGGTAGAAATATTTAAAGTGCGATTTAGAGCGCTAATCTTAAAGGTTTTGGCCCAAAATTGGGCCAATGGGCAAAAATAAGTGAACCGGACCTAAGTGGGCCCAAGACCCAACATATATAAACATTAGTTGTGAGTATTTCAGCTCATTTTACCCTAAAAAGAAGGGTTGGGGCGCTGATTTGAGAAGAGAGAAGAGAAGAGAGAAAACCTAACTCTCTTTGATCTTCAAACCACCATAACTTGAGCTACGGAGCTCTGATTGACGAGCCGTTTGCGGCCACGCGTTGCTCTTCTCATCCTCCGATCTCACCTCTTATGTATTAAATCATTCTGATATGCCTAGCAATGAGCTAGGGGATGTGGTAACTTGCGAGTGAAGCAAGGTGAAAAGTTATGATCAATGATGATCAAAGATGATTATATGAGATATGGAGGATGACGGTGGAAGTACCGTGTATGCCATGAGCCGGAGGGCTATATTTATTGATAAATGGCCCGTTCTTGATTGGACCATGAGCCGGATGGCTGAGTTATTGCCGGGTTACGGCAAAGCCATTATTGTTTATGGCTGAGTATAAATGCATATATGATTAATGAATGTATATGTTAAATGGATAATAATGAAAAAATATTGAAATGTGATGTGCGACCCCGGGTAGTAGGCAGTGGCGTTGTCTACTTGCTCCGGGTATGAGACGGGAAAGGAGGATTATGATAAACGAGTTTAATCGTGGGGTTTTGAATAAATGTGTATTTGTGATACCTGGGTAGTAGATGGGGTCGTGGTTCGTCCCGCTTGCTCCGGGTCATTGTCTGAGGATTGATAATAATGAAGGGTGATTATGAATAAATGTTTATTTGTGATACTTGGGTAGTAGCAAGGGTTGTGGTTCGTCCCACTTGCTCCAAGTTAATGTTTGAGATTTGGTAACAATGAATGTTGATAATATGAATTGAGATTGAATGAATATATGTTTGAGATGCCTGGGCAGTAGCAA
Organism: Arachis ipaensis; assembly: GCF_059453495.1. Taxonomy (NCBI): domain Eukaryota; kingdom Viridiplantae; phylum Streptophyta; class Magnoliopsida; order Fabales; family Fabaceae; genus Arachis; species Arachis ipaensis. Next base: position 29,843,978 of record NC_142443.1, read on the forward strand.
GGGTTGTGGTTCGTCCCACTTGCTCCGGGCCAATGCTTGAGATACCTGGGTAGTAGCAAGGGTTGTGGTTCGTCCCACTTGCTCCAGGTCAGAGATTGCGACGCCTGGGTAGTAGCGGCAGTAGTGGTGAATCCACTCGCTCCAGGTTGAGCTTTTAGACACCCGCCTGGGTAGTAGCCGCAGTAGTTATTATTTCACTGGCTCTGGGTTGAGCGGGCAGTAGCAAGGGGGTTGTAGCTCAAACCTACTTGCTCCGCAAGGGGTGTTTCTGTCCAATAGTTAGCTACCAGGACATGTCGGGTTGGCTATATAACCGACAGATGATATCATCAGCCATAGGGCAGGCATTCATCATTTGCATATGTTTGAATTATTTGGGTTTGCCATTTGTCTTGGATTTCTACATCATATATGTCATGTTACCTGACTATATGCTACTTGTTCTACTTGTATCATGTTTGTGTATTACTTGCTTGTATTGCTTGTGTTTGTACAACTGAGAGGCCCCTCATGCTGGTGTCGGTGGGTGTGAGGGCTGTTCTTGATGGGATGAATTGATGATGCGATTGCATGATGATGTATTGATATAGAACTGCTGAGGCAGAACAACTGGTGATGGTTTTGCTTATGATTCTGAGTCTGATTCGTGGAAGAGTCAGCGAGTTGGGAAACATGTGAAACATGAATTGAATTTAGCACTCCCTTATGATAGTTGCTTATTCATGGATTAGCGAGAACCTAGGATGAATAATTGGTGAAGAAGTTTAGGATGCTTAGTGAGTTTTTGTTGCAGTACATTGAATTTATTTGGCACTTTTACCGTACTGGGAACCCATGGGCCCGGTGTTCTCATTCCGTATATATCTCTTATTTTTTCAGATACAGGTCCAGGTGCTCAGAAGTGAGTTGTGGGTCGTCTGAGAGACGACGAAGATCTTTATTTCCTCTACTTTGTGTTTTGATTAGAATCTCTCCACCTTTGTTTTGGAAAGTTTATATTATGTATTGAACTCTTTGAATTTGCCTATAGAGGCTCTCATGTTTCCTTCGGGAGAGATTAGGATATACTGTTGTCAACTAATTTCATAATGTACTCTAGCCGACCTAAACTTCGTGGGTCGCGATTAGTAGCTATTTACTTATGTTATATATATATATCTGTTATCTATCTCTTAATCTCCTCTACGCCTTGTCCGTATATCGTTTTCGGCTTCACGGTTTATCTTTTGTTGTCGAAACGTGAGAGATACGTCTTCGTGATTTTATTTCTACTCTTTTCAGGCTTCTCGATTAATACTCCTTTCGAAATTACCTATATTTATTTATTAAAAATCCACCTGAGAGTCGTACCACCGTAATATCATTGACTTATGACTCGAGCATAAGGATTTGAATATTAGGGTGTTACGTTATGGTATTAGAGCAGTTCGTCCTCGTGAGCCTGAGGGATGGAACTGCTTATGCTTCAATGTATACT